>NW_026705588.1:300000-576735 GCF_029867415.1 Vicia villosa
AAGAAAGCCCATTGATTTACTTCCCCAACATGTGAATGCAGCCTACGGAGAAGATTAAACCTTGTCCGGTAAAATCCTGAGTTTACCAAAGTCTGTTACATTGTTCATCTCCCTAACAGTCAGGGACTATTCATTACGTATCTCCAGTAGATCTGTTTCCTTCCTCCCAGTTTAAAGGAAGGATGTTGTTTGTTTTTTTATTCCATATATAAATCAAAATTATATATATTGCTTTCATATCATTCATGTGGGCTCTCAGGGTCCAAAATTGTGTTATCTTTTGTATTTAAGTCCCTCCTACCATGCTGAGACGAAGATTCCATCTTCCCCTCATCAGGTATCAGGAACTTAAATAGGGGCAGCTGTTGTACCCAAAATTTTGACCACTGAGATTCCACCATATCTTAAATATTAGGATTATCATTGTCATCATAATCATCATGCATTCATCATTTTCTAACAAAAAAATACAAAAAAATTGTTGCTTGTTGCTTGTGTCCTAAAATAGGAGACTAATCAAAAGGAGACTAGGCAAATTAGGGTTTTAAGGCCCACAAAGGAATTAGACATTATTCTAATGATTATAAAGATTCTCTAATCAATATCAAGGTCCAAGGATGGTTCAATGCAAGATCAATCACCTTCAAGTTCATCAGAAGCTCCAATTAGGGTTTTTGACCTAATTCCACTAAAGGGTTGACTTTTAATTAGAGCATGGTTCTAATACTCAAACCATGGTTCAAGGGCATCCAAATCAACATCATGATCCATCCATATCATTCATTTGAATAGAAGAGCTTGATTCATTTGGAAATCACAAAATTGCAGTTCATTTGGAAAAAGTCAACTGTGTAAGTCAACCTATGACTTTTGAGAAAAATGGTCAACTATGGACTTTTAAGGATCCAAATAATCATCATATGGATATTGAAGAAATTTTATCAAAGGAAATTCAAATAATTCATCAAGAATCAAAAAGTCAACAAAAGTCAAAATTACGGTTTTAAGTGAATTTTGACCTAATTTTGGGAATTTTTACCTACAAAACAAACATGAAATTTGTAGATCTTGACAAAACAAACAACTTATCACAATGCAACTTTTGGCTAAATGTGTTTATTTTGAGATATTTTGGATTAAGAAGGTTTATGTCTAAAAGACTTAGAAAATTTCTAAGTGTTTTCACCTAGTTTTTTCTTAACTTTAAGCCCTTTTTTATCCATGATCCCAAAAGAGTTTGAGGAAATGTTTAACAAGTGAATTGAAGTATGTAGCAATGGATTTCCAAAGAGACCACTAGCATGAAAATCCATGGCTTGATCCATGAGTTATGATTTTGTGAACAAGGCACCATGAACACTTGAATTCAAGAATGAAGATGAAGAAGTTATCAATCAAACTTGTTCAAATCAGCAAGATTCTTTACTTACAGCCAACATAACTTGTTCCAAGCACCATAATCAGAAGATTACACTTGCTTTTGGGCTATGGACCAAGTGTTTTATACATTATCCAAATGATCATTCAATTAATGGCATAAAGATCACACTTCCATTTTGATAAAGAGGATTTATACACTAAGTCAACTTGTCTTGAGCCTCTCCCATGTCTCTTCTGCAGCAAAAGAAACACAAATCCACTAAGCAAGATCTCTAAGATCAGATCAAAGTCCTTGCAAGCATGCTTAAAGTTTGCACCTTCCATGGAAAACCAAAAATCACATAACTTCACAAAGAAGCAAGATGGTACATCCTTCACATGTGAACTCAAACTTCTGATATTTTTCCCTCGACAAACCCTAATTTATGCCTATAAATAGAGGGAATTGCTCATTGCATCCCTTACACCAGAATTCTCCAAGTCATACCTCACTTGAAATTCTCATTTTCCTTATCTTTGCATTTTCATAGTGATTATGAGTTCCACAAGTTCTGGGTGTCAACCAATGGTTTAGGAAACTTATAAACATCATTTAGAAGATGTCCATACCTTCCTCAACCTCTCAAAGGTCCCCTAACCAAAAATCACCATTTTCACTCCATTAAAGGTTCATTTTAGGTCTTAACTTGCCAAAACTCAAACCAAACACTTATCAACCAAATTAGCCTTTCCAATAGTTTCTATTAATCATATAGAAGCTATCCATAAACCTTTAAACACTTACAAAAGGCCCCAAACAGAAAATCACCTTTCAAAACTCCATTAAAATACCTCTTTGAACCAAAGTTATCAAAATCAATTTGGCTCGTGCGCTTTCAGGCCTTTTGTGTTAGATACCTTCTAAACATCATTTAGAAGCTACCATTACACCTGTTTTGGATCAGTAACACCTTGAACCTTGAGTTCTACGCATAACTTTTTTCACTTGTAGGTGGTATCGAGTTTGCATTTGCAGGGGTGATCAAAGCATTGTGAGCATTCCAAAAGCTCCCTTGAAGTTCCCTGAAGGTTTCCAGATAGCTGTAGTATTCCCAAAATCCTTCGAAGCAAGAGTTCAACCTCCATTTTCAGAGGTAAAAAACTTGAACTTGAAGTTAATCGTTTAGGTATCATTCTGATAAGGTCTTGTTACCTAATTGCTTAGAAACATGTAGGGAATAATAGCCCTAAACTTTTGGGGCTTAATGTTTAAAATGAGCATTTAATTTTAATCTGAAATTTTAGGGTTCTTCGTGTTTTTTCCTGAAATTTATTTCTTTCTTTGATTGTTAGTTTTGATAAGCTATATGGTTGAAATCATGGTTCAGTTCTGAATATTTTAGTATTTTACTTTTTTAAATTTGATGGAGATTTGAGAAAGTTCATGTTGATCAACCATGGTTGTTGTTGTTGTTCTTCACGAGGAAGAAGAAGATGGCCATGGCGCCATTTTTCAGTTTTTAAAAGGGAGTTCATTTTATTTTGAATGGTAAGCGTTCATTAAACGAATTCATCGTTTAGACCACTTGGTCACCAGCGTGCCTTTAGTCCTCTCATGCTACAAGTCTGGGGTTCGAATCCCCCACGCCCCAGACTTTTGATTTATTTTGCATTTTTCCATTTTCAACTAAGTTTTATGTTTTTTTGAACTGAATGCACCTTCTAGTCACTACACACGCGTTAGCCTGATGGCATGTGTTTTGTGGAGACTTTCCAAGGGCGTGGGTTCAAACCTTGGCTCCCACATTCAATTTCTTTTAATCACTTGTTTTTTTTAGTTTTCTATTAAACTTCTAAAATCCATGAAAAATAGGAAAATTAATCTTTTTCACTCCTTCTTTTTTGTGTGATTTATTTATTTTGTTTATTTTCATACCATGTTAAAAAATTCCCAAAATATTTAATATTTTATCATTTAAAAATTAAACCAAAAACATGTCCTTTTATATTGAAAAATTAACCAAAAATCATTTTGTTTTGATTATTTCTTTAATAGAACTTTGTGTATGTTTTGTAAATATTTGTTTAGGGTTAGAATAGGATGTCTTTGACCTCTTCATGTACCCCTAGACCATTTCTCTTAAAGAAATTGGTATTTAACAATTAAAATCAATTAGGTTTAGGTGTTTATAATTAAACCCTAATTTGAAACCCTAATTCAAAAACCCTAGGTTTAAAACCCTAACCCAAAAAGAAACATATTGATCTTTGTTTATCCATGATTAATTAAGTTTGTTATCTTGTATATACTTGTTGATTTAATCCTTGTTTTGTACTTAATTGTTATTTTAATCATTATCTTGTTAATTTCTCATATGTGTTGTTTATCTAACCCCATGTTTATTCATCATATCAATCATTCATCATTCATACATGAGTTTGAATCCAAGGGTTTAGATACATCCATCTCTCTTATTTGTTGATTATCATACTCACTTGTTTGTTCTTGTGTCACATGATATCCCACACGCACACTTGAGGTGTCCATTGTTGATTGCTTAAGTTTGTTGTTTTTGTCCAAAAGGATGGGAATGATATTGACTAAAATTGTCAAGGTACTCAAACTCCCTTTCCAATGTCTTTTATCTTGTGTTTAAAAGTATTGCTAAAGCTCTTACCTTGTCATAAAATGGTTTAGTATTGTTAAAGCTCAACCAAACTCTTTTTGTTTTGAAACCTTGGTACTAAAGAATAGAATTATTCCGGTAAAACTATTCTTAGTCCATTGACCTTTGTATTGTTAAAGCTAGGTCTCTTTGTTTTAAAACCTTGGTGTTAAGAGAAGAATTATTCCCGGTGAAACTTCTCCTAACCCATTGACCTTGTATTGTTAAAGCTTGGTCCCTTTTTTTTAAAAATTGTTATGTATTGTTAAAGCTTAACCCTTTTAAAACCTGTTAAGTATTTTAAAGCTTAACCCTCTTTTAAAAACTTGTGAGTATTTTAAAGTTCACACCCAAACCCCACACTCTTTTTAAACAATTTCACATATGATTTTCAAAAATGAATGGACACAAAGACAATAACATTTTCAAAGAGGTTCCCATGGAGTACCATGGATATGAGGGATGCTTAAAAACCTTCCCCTTGTATAACAAACCCCCTTACCCCAAATCTCTGATAAGTTTATTAGTTTTGATTTTAAAAACTTATGTGTGTTTTATTCGCTCTTTCTCCCATTCCTTTTGGAAACAATAAAGCGCGGTGGTGACTCTGTTTAAAACAAATGAGCTAACTCTTTCCCATGGATTTAGTCTCACCAATTTCACCGCTACATAAGTCCATTGACTTTGAAGAGGAATTAGACCTCTAAACTTGTAATCCAAAGAAAATATCAAAAGAATGGAGTAGGAGAAGAGTAAGAACCAAAAACAAGTTTAAAAGGCGAAAGTTGCAAAGTGTTGTCAGGAAACTGGTTTCCTGAAACAAGGAAACGTGTTTCCTGTACACGTTTTGTTCAAATCTGGAAAAAAAAGTTAAAGAAACCGGTTTTCTCAACCAGGGAAACCGGTTTCCTGAACGAAATTTTTAGAAAATCAGCATATTAAGAGAGAAAACTTTGCTTAATCATAACTCAAACACCTTATGATCTTGGATACCATTGTGCACGAAAATACCATCAAATAGCACCAAAATATCACCATATATGTAGCACACATAATCAACAAAGGATCACATCTTGAAAGATGGAATGGATCTAGAGATTTACCAATTCTTGCACAAACTTTTAATCAACTTCAAGAACAACCACCAAATGCTTTGATCTACTAAAAATTGATGAATAAAAATTGTTTGGATGAAGGTTTATCTCAAAGATTAGTGAGCTTCAATGTGAATTTCACTAATTTTTTTGTATGGAAGAAGAGCTTTGAGTTATTTGGAAAAGGATAAGAAGAGAAATTGCAAGAGTTGTTTTGGCTATTTATAAAATTGGAAGTGAGGGTAGTGGAAAATTGGTAATTGTCCCTTGGAGATTAATTTGAAATTAATTGGTAAATATGGGATTAAAATGTGATTTATGAAGGAAATTAATAATGGTAATGATGTGGAATATTGGTGATGATAAAGAATAATCAAAGAAATGAGATAGGATCTAAAATGATGTCATGCTTCTCTCTTTTTTTCCAATTTCGTCCATGGAAATCGGTTTCCCTATATGGGGAAATCAGTTTCCCCAGCCAATTTTTCAAAAAATTTCTTTTGAATTGCTTTTGGCTATGGATCATATTTTTTACCTGTAAAACACAAACAAAAGAAAAAAACGCATATTTTTGGATTTTGGTTAGTATAAAACAAATTAAACAAATATGAGTGTTGTAGGATCAGGCGCTTACCACTACGCTAAAAGCAATTGTTGTTAGTGAGGGCGCAACTTTATTTCCTTATAGTATGAGCCCTTAGGGGCTGCACCTAAAGTGAGGTTTGTAAGCTCTCTCTAGGCGCCATGGGTTGGGATGCTTAGCCCATTCGAATACCTAAGGGTGACGCTGGATTTAATTATCCAACAATCTCCCCCCAGTGTCAGCTGGGGGGATTCGAACTCATGACCATGTGTAGCAACCTGCCCTAAAAAATTAAGATTTTTAGAGTCGCCACCTATTCTACCAGGGCGAATAGAAAACCCTACGCAGTTAAGAAATCTGGGTAAGTTATTATATTCAGGTCTAGGGAAGGTGTTAGGCACCCTTAACCATTTCCTAAGGTTTTAAGTTTAAGGCAAAAGTTTGCGGCTAAAGATGTTAAGGCAAGGTTTATGCTTTCAAGGGTGAATGGTAAAATTCGAACCTAATTAGAATTTTGGGGAAGGGGACTCACCTTGGTTATCCAAGTGCCTACGTACCTCCTTATGGAGGATCAAAGTCTACATAGTTCGGGGCAGGGTTGTACGCCTTAGAATTGATATGAGGTGGTTTGAAGGTATTTTGAATTACCTTATCGTAGTTGTGAAAATCCGTAGTTTGCAAGGTATTTTGAATTACCTTATCGCAGTTTTGAAAGTTCGTAGTTTGTGAAAGAGATGTATTTGACGTGGCGTACAACCCTGATTAGTGTTTTAAACCTTAGTATTGTTAATCGCGTTGATCAATAGCTTTGATCAATATAATTGACAAACTGACAGGTATTGATTTTTTTCACTAATTATCATAATCGATTGATTCGATTACAACCGTTAGCAAATTTAATTTTGATTTATATAGGTTATTTAAATGTAAATTAATAAGTTAATTGTGCTATTATTCCTCGCAATCGATTAATTCGGTCGAAACGAGTAATGAATCAAATCTTGCATGTGTATAGAATATTATAATCAGCTTGACAAAAGTTAATTTTTGTCGCTAATCATCGTAATCGATTGATTCGATTAAAACAATTAACGAGTTAAACCTTAAAACAAATAATTAAAAGAAGTATTAATCCTATTATTATTATTATTATTATTTTATAAAATATGATTTCCCACCAACGCGACTATTAAATATAATCGAATCGAAGAGAAATTATAAAAATAATTTAAAAGTTAACAAATACATTAGTTTTATTTTATTCATACGTAGGGGGTGTATTTTGTGTGCAAGATAGTAAAGACAGGGAATGAAGGGTATGAATAGGAGTGGGCTTAGGCCCAAACGAAATTGTGAGGATCCATTGAGATCTAGTGTGTGCGGGTGCTTGGGTCTACGGTGGACCAGTGACAATCTATGCGTTAGATTGATTTAGATTGAAAGAAACAATTAAGGAACATGGTGAGGATACACACTAGATTATTATCTCTAAACTATGCAAAAGGGGTGGTCACGATTCATCTCCTTTTAATTTCCCATTAACTCTTCTCTTTCTTCTCCTTTATCCTCTCTTTCATTTCATCAAGAACAACCCAGAAAGTATGAAACCCCAAGAACCCTAAGGTTAGAACTCCATGAACCCTAACCAATAGAAGAACCCTAAACCTTAAGATTTCCAGAAACCCACAAATTAACCCTTAAATCATTCAATCAAAATGAAAACGCATGTCATCCATAAAGCTAAGTTCGATTTGCATTTACCTCTTTCCCGTGAATCCTTCATATGAGTCCCTTTTCTTCCGATGGTTGACCCCTCCCTCTTTCTCGATGTGCAGGTATACGAAGATGAAGGTGCTACGAGATTGGATGGATTCAATCTCAACGAGATCTAGGGTGTCGGTGATGAACCCAGATTTCGACGAAGAAGGATGACTCAAGCAAGCTCCGGATTCGAAACGACATTCAAGCCCTTTTTTCACGAATTTTGTCTCAGATTTTTCCGTCCCCCCTTCTTTAGGTTTTAGGATTTTATCTTATATTAGTCTTAGGATTGAATTTGTTTAGGAAATTTGTTATTAGATTCAGATTTGATTATGATTTGATTTACGTTTTAGTTTGTAAATTGATCTGTTGTAATAATTTGATCTGTAATCTTATTGTTTTTAATGAAATTGATTTGATTTGTTTTACTTGATTCTCCTGGATTTGCTTGATTCGTGCATGATTCTTGTTTCTAGATTTGGGCCATTGTGAATTAGGGTTTGATGTTTGCTGGGCATGGCTGCGGCGCTAGGGTTGCTGAGGGGTAGAAGATGAACAAGATCAACCCTGGATTGACTCGTTGACTAAATCAACAAATGTTATCAAAATTAATTAAAACATAATTAGTTAAATTAACTAATAAATATATCAATCATATAATAACTAATTAAATTAAAAGTAATATAAATAGAATGGTTAAAATAAAAATGAAATTAGCTTTGTTATTGAAACTAAAGATAACATGACTTTACACATAATAATATTAATAAAATTAATCATAACAAAATACATGCTTTTTTTAAAATATATTTAAATTCTTATATATTATTCTATTGAAAACAAACTAGTCATGGGCCAAATTTCAAAATGGGCCTTTAATTTGTAAAGAAATATAAATAATTTCAAAAATGGGCTAAGCCTCAATAGGGTCCAAATTGATACTAACCATACCCCAGTTTCTAATTAAAAGGTGTTTTTTTATAAGAGATTGGGTTTACAATAGAAATGTTAAATCCCATGGCTCCTTTTTGGTACATTCTTAATAAATAAATTTTAAACCGGCGGGAATGTGATCGGGTAAATTTTGGGGTATGACAGCTGCCCCTATTCAATCTTCTTAAACCTGAAGAGTCAGATAGGCACGTCTGCCTATCGGGATCTAAAGGTTGAAGATGATTAAACACTGAAATGCCCTGAAATTTGCATTTGCTAGTGCTAGCCAGGGTGTTATGAGGAATAGGCTTAGAGATGCCATTTGCAGGAGATCACAACCAACGGGATGAGATTGTGATAATACTATTTCTTGTTAGCATGAATCCCATTCTGAACTGTAAAATTAGCTTGATGCAATGTTACAATGCATGTAATGTATGATGCAGTGAGTTTCTCAAAATAAATGAGAGCAACGTATGTATATACTCTATGAATGAGGTATGTAATTGAATGATGCATGACTGTTAGCTATGTTAGTTGAAGTATGTTAGTAACTTTGGAAAAGAAAAATAAAACCCTTGTTTGTTACCGGTGAAGTTTTGAAGAAGGTCACTGCCGAGGGACTAACGTGATGAATAAACCGAATTGAGGAACCCTTTGTAAAACCCTGTTGTAAAACCCTTTGTAGATCCTTATCGTAAAACCCTTTTGTAAAACCCTTTGTAAAACCCTTTGAAAAATAGCTCATTTGCTATGCCAACTTACCTACACCAAAGTTCCTGGAAAGGACGAGAGATGTGTGGACACCACTATGTGGTTGAAACACATTAGTGACTCCGTATAACAATCTCTGATAAAGGAAAATATATCCCTATTTGATGCCTGAGATGATATTAACTAGCAAGAAGATATGAAGGAGATCACTGCCGAGGGACTAACGTGATGAATACAAGTAGCTATCAATAGCGAAGGCTCGCAATTCATTGTGTAGAAGATAATCAACTTGCTATAGTGCTAGCAAGCTTTTGCAGTTTGTAGATAACCCACTTACTATAGTTCTAGTCAGTCTTCGTAGTTGGTGTAACCCACTTACTATAGTTCTAGTAAGTCTTCGTAGTTAGTGCAACCCACTTACTATAGTTCTAGTAAGTCTTCGTAGTTATCTTGGATGAGAGAGGAATCACTTGTTATGGTTCCAACAAGTTTGCCTGCATCAAAAGGACCACTCGCTATAGTTCTGACAAGCTTACCCGCACCAATAGGGATCACTTGCCATAGTTCTGACAAGCTTACCTGCACCAATAGGGATCATTTGCCATAGTTCTGACAAGCTTACCTGCACCAATAGGGATCATTTGCCATAGTTCTGACAAGCTTACCTGCACCAATAGGAATCACTTGCCATGGTTCTGACAAGCTTACCTGCACCAATAGGAATCACTTGCCATGGTTCTGACAAGCTTACCTCCACCAATAAGAATTATTTGCTATAGTTCTAGCAAACATACCTGCACCAATAAGGATCACTTGCCATGGTTCTGACAAGCCTACCTGCACCAATAGGGACCACTTGCCATAGTTTTGACAAGCTTACCTGCACCATTAAGAATTATTTTCTATAGTTCTAACAAACTTACCTGCACCAATAGGGATCACTTCCCATGGTTCTGACAAGCCTACCTGCACCAATAGGAATTATTTGCTATAGTTCTAGCAAACTTACCTACACCAATAGGGATCACTTGCCATGGTTCTGACAAGCTTACCTGCACCAATAGGGATCGTTTGCTATAGTTCTAGCAAGCTTACCTGCACCAATAGGGATCATTTGCTATAGTTCTAGCAAACTTGCTTGTATAAAAGGAATCATTTGCTATGGTTCTAGCAAACTTACCTGCACCAAAGTAATCATTTGCTATGGTTCTAGCAAACTTACCTCTATAAAAAGGGTCAGTTGTCATGGTTTTGACAAGCTTACCTACACCCAAGGAATTACCTGCCATGGTTCTGACAAGCGTACCTGTATAAGAGATTTACTTGCTATAGTGTTTGCAAGATCACCTGTGTAAAAGATTTACTTGCTATAGTGCTAGCAAGATCACCTGTGTAAAAGATTGTTTTATAAATGCATATGAACTATGTGTATGCACGTGATCCTGTTGTTTGTACAATGAGATGTATGAACCATCTGTATGTTTAATGTAAATGTCATATGTATAGATAAATGCCTATATGTGCAGGCTAGTCAGTATGTATATGCTGATGCGAATGCTAATATGATGATCCCCAGATTTTATCTCCTTATAACCTATTGAATTTGTTTAAACCATGCAGCGACTAAGCTTATGCTGACTAGTAATGCTTATGCGTAGAATGCTTTCGAGCGGAACTTCAAGTTTCAGTCTCCTTCTGGACCATTAGGTCCTGAACCAATCCCTTGGTACCCTTTATCCTTTTGAATTGTCTAGGCGTTTCGATGTATGAGATGTGATGTATTAACCAATGTGTGACTTATGTATGGTGCTCCAATGATAGGTCGTTGATAACCAAAGCGTATACAGCTCGCTAATGTCTTAAGGTTGTTGGTTGCTAGCGCGACTTCCCAATACCTGATTTTGAACTTGAAGATCGTAGTTAGGAGAAAGATTTGTCGGATGTTGTAAAGTGTGAGATTGCCTTTTCCTTTTGCTGTGCGCCTTGCTCCGGTTTGGATTTTTGAATTACTCCACGCCTTTGATTTTTCGAATTTCTCCACGTCTTTAACCTTTTGCATTTCGCACCTTTGACCTCTTGAAATTCTCCACACCTTTAACCTTTGGAAATTCTCCACCTTTAACCTCCACCCCTTTAACCTTTTTGAAATTCTCCACCTTTAACCTTTTGAGGTCTTTCACACCTTTAACCTTTTGAGGTTCTCCACGCCTTTAGCCTTTCGAGGTTCTCCACACCTTTAACTTTTTGAGGTTCTCCACGCCTTTAACCTTTGGCAATTCCTCGCACCTTTAACCTCTTGAAGTTCTTCACACCTTTAACCTTTTGAGGTTCTCCACACCTTTAACCTTTTGAGGTTCTCCACACCTTTAACCTTTCAAATTTTTCGCCCTGTGGATTTGATATCCACTGCCCCAATATTTTCATGGAAAAAGATGCCTCTGATCTCCAAGCCATGAAGGAAGTGCCCCGAGAAATAACCTTGTCATATGCTTCGACGTTTAGATTGAAGGGCATGCTCTTGATCTCCAGGATATGGAGGGCTATCCATAGTGTTCTGACCATTTAAATTTCTCCCATGTTTGACATGCCTCTGTCTGTTATTGCTTCGAGATGTGACCCAATCGATTGAAACTTAGGATGAATGCCCCTAGTTAATAGGATCCTTGATTGTATGCCCCTGTAATCCTTGAAATTTTGCCCCTGTTTAGGAGAACCCTCTGAACGTGATTCCCCCATTCAAAAGTCTTTATTAGAAATAATCGCCTTTGATTAAACCCATTTCGAGATATCCTTGATGCTAAGTGTGTATTCGTAGATGACGCCATGCCATTTGAAAAGTTACTCCAATGCGATGTGCATGCAAGTTTTGAAATCGAAGTCCGTTATGAATTAGGACTGGATGATTAGAAATGAATGTTTGAAGAAGCGTAATGGTTAGGAACAGTTTTAACAATCCTAGGAACCAGTATAACAAAATCCTGCTTAATATTCTTTCGTAGTTAACCTTGCCTCAATTAGGACTTTTGAATGTTGTAACTTGGCCTGGTTCATGGTTTTAAGAAACAACGGATATAAGGCTCAAAATTTATTTAACCCACCCCTTTCTCCTTAATGTTCTCCAAATCCTAAGAATTCGCCTAATCCAATGAATGTGCTTTGTATGTAAGAGAATCGTTTCAGTTTTGATCTTGTTGTTGCAATAATGATGAATTCTGGTGCTGTACCTCACTGGTGGGGAGGAATTTTATTGAATGTTTGCTTTGTCCTGAATAGAATACCCAAGTCAAAAAATAAGATCTCACCTTATGATATATTAAAGAAAAGACAACCAAACTTGTCTTATTTGAATGCTTGGGGCTGTCTGGCTTATGTCAGAATTCCGGATCCAAAACGAGTTAAACTCACTAGTAGAGCATACGAATGTGTATTCATTGGGTATGCAACAAACAATAAGGCATATAGGTTTTATGACCTAAATGCGTAAGTGATTATCGAATCAAATGATGTTGATTTTTATGTAGACAAATTTCTTTTCAAATCAAGAAATAGTGGGGGCACTCAATCAAGTCACATTCCTGTGATAAGAAGCAAAGAAAGCAATGACAATGTAGAAATAGAACTTCGAAGAAGTAAAAGAGTAAGAGTCTCTAAAGACTATGAGCCTGATTATGCAGCCTATAATGTAGAATTAGATCCAATAAATCTTCAAGAAGCACTGTCATCTCTAGATGCAGACTTATGGCAAGAAGCTATTAATGATGAGATAGATTCTCTAGAATCTAACAAGACATGGCACTTAGTAGACTTTCCTCCTGGTTGCAAACCAAACGGTTGCAAATGGGTTTTTAAAAAGAAACTAAAACCTGATGGAACTATTGATAAATACAAGTTCAAAAAAAAGGTCACTACAAATCCTCGACGAAAGAAAACATTACAAAAAAGGATGACTGCCTATCCAAATAAACTTCCGGTGCCTTAACCATCATCAAATATCAATGTTACGACTTCAAGCTCTGCTAGGACTTAAGCGCAAAGTTAACTGAGCATAGGACCGAAGAACATCATGAAGATTGGGATGGGTACAAATAAAATTTGAGCCATTATCCTTTGTTTCTTAAACCGTGAACCAAGCCACGTTACAACCTTTGAAATTCCTAACTGAAGCACGGTTAGTTCGAAAGCATACTGTCACCGAAAAGGTATCCCGACTCCTTAAGGTTTGCCATAAATGCTAAATTGATATCACGTTTTTACGAACATCACGCTTTTACATCTTCTGTTTTAATGTTTTTTTAAATAATCAAGACAGACATATGCATTGCATCTCATGAATTCATTATTAAACATATTCTGCTACATAATTTCAAATGTTAACATCAGGAAGAACCTGCACAGGGTACGGCTTATGACCAAAAGTTATCCCGACAGACAAAATCACTTCAGAAGCAACATCTCCTACAAGGGGCATTGTCATACCCTAATTTTGACCCCCCTGAGATTTCACACCTCCAGGTACTTCATCAACTTAAAACAAGTACCCAGAGCAGTCTCTTCCTTACCTAACACTCAGTCAAGGGTATTCAAGAACAAAGAATCTCAGGCAAAGGATTAATAAATAAGAAAATGACCTCTAATACAATCATAGGACTCAAATGATTCATTTATCCACCTGTGATGATCAGACATCAGTCATCAGGACTCAAGCTTGCTCAGGTCACCAGACTAGGGTTTTGAGCCTATCAATGACTAAAATCAGGGCCCACACCTGGGAAACCCTAAAAATCTCCAGGGAATCACTCAAAGGGTTCAACCATCTTCAAATGATCCATATGAACATGTAAAACATGAATTGTACTTCAATTCAAGATCCACAGTCATCAATTTCATCTAACCTACAAATTAGGGTTTTTTGACCTAACTCACATGGACAGTTGACTTTTAATCAGGAAATGGCTCCACAACTCAAAACATGATTCAAGAACTTATATTAACTCAATATGTTCCATTCATATCATTCATTTGAGGAGGAGAACTTGATTCATCACAAAAATCCAAGATTTCACTTCATCTGGAAAAAGTCAACTATACAAGATCACCTTTGACTTTTAGGGTTTTGGATCAAACCATGACTTTTAAGGATCAATATCATCAATATATGATTATTGAAGTCATTTTACCAAAGAAAATCAAGAAAATCCATCAAGGATAAAAAAGTCAACAAAAAGTCAAAATGGTGTATTTTGACCTAGTTCATGGATCTCAAAATTTCAACTACACAACTCAAAAAACTTCCAACATGAAAGTTGTAGATCTTACAAAATAAAACAACTTTTCACATTGGAACTTTTTTCAAAAGATCAATCATTTGAGAGATATGAGTTTTGAAAGTTATAGGTCATAAACAGTTAGTAAAATTTTTAAGTGTTTTTAACCTAGTTTTCTTCAAACTTTAAGCCCATTTTACACAACTTTCCCAAATGATTTTGAAGAAACTCCAAACTAATGGATTGAAGTAAATATCAAGGGCTTTCCAAATTGTGTTCAACCTTATCCAAATTCATTTTGAGGTAGGAGTTATGGCTGGTTAAAGTTAGGCTCACGAAGAGATTTTTCAAGACATGACCAACTTTGGTCTTGGTCGTTTTGTGCCAAAGGCCTACACTAATTGGTACATCAAGACTCCAAATATATCAGAAGAGATTGGAGAGAATCATTTGAATCATTTGCATCAAGATTCCAAAACATCCAAAAATCAAAGCCATGTGATTAAGTAATCATTACATTTAGGAATTTATGGCAAATGATGATTCACCAATTGGAATCTTCTTCTAAGCCAATAAGAAGCTATTCTGCAACAGAAATGTCCCCCAAGATCAGAAAAGATCAATGGCTAGGGATCTTGCTCGAAAATGCCATCATTACATTTGAGATATTCTTTGAATTTCTTCATGGCCAAGAAACCAAAACTACCTCACTAAGCAAGCTTACTCTCCCCAATTGCTCTGAATCTTTTGCCTATAAATAGAAGAGCATACCTCAGTATTATATACACCAAAGCAACTCAAAAATCTTGCTCTCTCCTTCTCTCCCTCATGCTTATGGTTTTCAAAAGTTCTTTGGCAAGAAGAATCGAATTCTTCAAACCAGAGCTTTTCTTTTGAAAGTAAGCCTTCTAACATCTCAAGGAGGTTCATTAGAAGTGATCCAAGCACCTGGAACACTTCTGGAAGTGGAGAAACACCATAGCCACTTTCATTTTGGAGCTTAAGTAGTTGGGAGTCTGTAGAATAATTCAGAGGGTGTCAAACAAATCTAAGCACATCAACATGTTCCTAGGGGTGTAGTGAAGCTATTCAGATGCCTACAGCACATCTATAACCATATAATCACCAACCTCCATGTTCACTTGAAGCTCAAAGAGAAGGTGTCGAGTAGGACAGCTCTGAAGCATTCAAGTTGCAATAAGCATTCAGTTAGCATCATTGAGTCACCAGGAAGCTTTTGTGATCATCCATCCATAGCCAGAGGCTCTCCACCATAGCCATCGACCTCCATTTTCAGAGGTATTTTTTCAAACTCTAACACTATTATTTAAGTACTCTTTGCAATATATCTCGATACCAGTTCACTCAGCATCATCAGAGGATTAAAAACCCTCTATCATCATTCATTTATTCATCTTCATCATCATTTAATTTTAATATTAGGGTTTATGTGTTCTTCATGTTTTATGAACAATTAGATAGTTGTAGTTAATATAAATCAATATTAGTTATATATCTGAATTCGTGAGGAAATTTAGAGCGAAATTCATGTTTACATCACCCTGTTTGGTTGAGAAATGAGCAAGTTCAGAAATTCAAAAATTGAGAGCTTGAGGTTGAAGATGAAGATGGTGGGTGGCGCCATTTTTGAATTTTCAGAGGGAAGTTTCAAATATAATTAATTGGGAGCGTGTATTAAACAAATACATCGTTTAGCTCACTTGGTCACATGCGCTTCACACTCTCTTGCCACAAGGTCTGGGGTTCGATCCCCCCTCAGACTTTTTGTTATTTTTTTTCTATTTTTTCACACTGTATTCACATATAATCAAAGGCGCGCGCATGTATTACAAGGTGAGCGCTTAGCTCAGTTGGCTAAGTTTTGCGTAGTGACCATGGGAGCGTGAGTTCAAGCCTTGGTAGAGACAAAACCAATTTTTTTACCACTTTTCTTCTTCAACTTCTTCACAACTTTAACCAATTAATTCACCTATCAAATTGAATCATTTTCACTTGATTTTTCACACACTTCTCATTTAATATATCTATTTTGAGAATAGACAAAAAATCACAAAAATATATTATTATAATGTATTTTAATTAGGTTTAAAATCATATGTTTTTAAGTATGTTTTAATACTTTAAAATATAGTTTTTTTTCTTTTAATTTTCAAAACCTAATCATTTCGTAAGTAATTTCGTATGTAACTTTGTCTTTACCCTAATTAAGTTGACTTTTGTCAAAATTCAAAATGTTTTCAAGTCTTCAATTAAACAGACGATTAAGGTTTTCATTCAACAAAACCTTACATCCAGCAAAAACTCTTCAACTGTTTTTCATAAAAAGTAAATAAATCACTTGGGCCTCTAATAGAGTGTAAGACCCAACACCTTTTTCTTTTCATAGTTTGTTTTTCAAAACATATCGAAACAAAAAACTTCTCATTTGTTTTCAAAACTTTCATCTCGGTATTGAAGGGCATTATTCCCGGTGAAACTCTTCATATACCTATGTGACCTAGTAGCCATCTTCACTTCTTCTGTTTTCAAAACAAAAACATTTCAAAACTGTTTTCAATAAACATTAAACTGTTTTTAATAAACAATTCAACTGTTATAAATAAACAACCAAGCTGATGGTAAAGCTTTGTACATACATCTTTCAAAGGCCTCCACTCCATCCATGTTAGGCTTTACAGCTTTCAATTTACAGCTTTCAATTTACAGCTTTCATTTAAATTACTGTCAAATATAAACTATATATACACTGTTTAGAACTCCAACTGAGAAAAACCTTAGGACAAATAAACTGTATATATATTGTAGGAATATGGCCTAGGATTGAGAATGTCTTCCCGGTGAAGGCTCTTTCCTAATTAGATTTCCTTAGTTCAAACCTCAAGATGAATTATTCCCGGTGAAACATCTTGAAAAAAGCCTTAGAACAAAAATAGGACACATACACCCAAAAGGAATTAATCCGGTGAAACCTCTTACCCATTTGCTTAGAGCCAAAATAAGTTCAAAACCAACATAGCTTTCTCTTGTGCTATAACATGGACCCTCGATGACCCTTAATTAGCCTCCTCTTGGACTTACAATACAAGGACCCACAGGCTTCTTAAAAGCATATTCCCAGCTTTCTCTTGAGCTTGTATACAAGGACCCATCAGGTTTCTTATAAACATAGGAACAGGTCTTTAGTCACCTTTTAGCCTACCCTGGTGAGATTCTCCTATTCTTCAAACCAGACTTCAATAAGCCAAGAGCGTCTCAATCTCAGTATTGAGTTCACCTTTTGGAATGAGAGACATGGACAGTCTCTTTCACCTTAATTTTCAAATCTCCAGTAAGTCTTCTCCTTAGTAGAGTCTAGGTTCCACATCTGGAATATCCTCAGCCAAAGTTAGCCTTAATCTTGGGCTTTAAACAGGAAGTCTAAATCATTAAGTCAAAATCCCTGGAAAGGGTCAGCCTCCATCAATTCTTTCATTTTCACAAATTCCATGGAAAGGGTCAGCCTCCATTTATTCTTTCATTTTCACAAAACCCCTGGAAAGGGTCAGCCTCCAAAACCAGTCTTTCAAAGTGAAATTCCCTGGAAAGGGTTAGCTTCCAACATTTTCTTAAAAGTCAAAATCCCTGAAAAGGGTTAGCTTCCACAAAATCACTCCTTCATAATCCAAATTCCCTGGAAAGGGTTAGCTTCCAAAATATTCTTTCATTCAAACCTTCAAAACTCCTCAGTAGAGTCAACACTAGGTCAGTCTCAAACAAATTCCCCAGTAAGGTCAACCTTCAAACCTGGGTCTTTTATCCATCAATCCTTGCTTAATAAGAGCACAATCCCCAGAAGGGTCAACCTTTAGTCTCTAAACAGCAGAGTAATCCTCAGTAGAGTCAAAAACCCCCTCAGAGTAAAAAATCCTACTCATAGGTATTCCCCTATCCAGAGTCAGCCACAACCTTGGGCTTTGTACAAGGCAGATAATAGAGTCTACACAGTGAGTCCTTCCCCACCGAATAGACACAACCTTGGGCTTTGTACAAGGCACACAAATAGAGTCATCCAAATTCAGTTTCCTCAGCAGTCAGCCACAACCTTGGGCTTCATACTAGGCAGAAAATAGAGTCTCCCTAGCTAGAGTCAGCCACAATTCTGGGCTTTGTACAGAACACTAAAATAAACATTTCAATCAAAAAAACAAAATAAAACACTCTCCAGTTTAATTCAGCCTCAATTCTGGGCTTCATACAGAACACAAAATTTCCTCAGTCAAAGTCAATTCCCAGTGGAGTCATCTCCCAGAGTCAATAAAAACCTTTTAAGCCTCAAGCTTGGGCCTCATACAAGCCAGCTAAAAATAAAATCTTTCATATAGTAGATAGATATGATTTATCTCTATAGAGAGATATTTCTCCTATTTCATTGTTTTTTCCCTTGTTTTTTCAAAACATGCATTTATTGGGGGCAATTTGTTAGTTGGAGATTTCGACTGGAGAATATGCTTCTCGAAAATTTAGGGTTCGAAGAAAAAATGGCTTTAATGGCCATTTCCGAGAATGTTATTTATGATGAAGACGCCTGAAATCGAAGCTGAGTCGAGATAGGTTGTTTTCGAAACTTAAGTGTTTTTATGAAATACAAGAGTACTGAAACTTGAAGTATTTCGTTGCATTCTCGCTGAAGAACACGATGCCACGTATCGAAAGAGGATTCAGGCGGGAGGTTTTGAATTTCGAAATATTCTGTATAACCCAACGAGGACAGATGGCGCCCCAGGGATTCGAAATACATGCATGCGGGAAACGTGGCATTTCGTTAGTGTAGGTCCGTTAGGGTCGAATTAGTATAAATAAGGGTCTTAGTACCAGGATCCAGGATGTTCATTTTGTACAAATCACTCATAAATTACTCAAGTATCAAGTGTTAAGAGAAAGAGTTTGCTGAGAAATGTACGTATGACACCAACACTTTAAATGCATTTGTATTTCTATTTCAGAATCGAAATGTCTTTTTATTTCCTTTACTTTTTCGCCTAGTCTTTCTTTTGATTTAAGTGTCTTTATTTCTTTCGTCAAGTTGTTACATTCTTGCACTTTACATTTCTGAAATTTACATTCTTTTGCATCTTCGTCAAAGTTTTACTTACATTTATAACAAGTTTATTTTCAGTTGTGTACTTTGTTAGTTTATTTCACAAGTTAGTTATACGTTCATACCATAACCAAGTTTTGCAAAGCGAAACAAAAGACCAAAGAATATGAACCAAATTATCTTGAAAGACAACTCTTTGACTATGTCCTAGGATCAATCTAGTCGATCCTGCAAGTAACCAAAGTATATTTATAGTTTGGAGGATGGTGTCAAAAAGTTTGTCATTAATTTGTTGTTTATTTGTGTTTAGAATATACCAGGACCTTGTATGAACCTTAGGAGCGGTAAATTAACCAATAGCGTGCAACCGATTCCTAGACGAAGGTACAACAAGAAAATGGTCAATTCGACCAGTGGAAGGGGAAATCAAGATCCCCCACAAGGGCCAGGAACAGTAGCAGCAAGTACTGCAAATGTTTCGACTTCTATGCCAGAAGTGCAAGAGATACCCACATCGACAGGCTCTGCGGCCGTGAGTAGTTCTCAGGCCATACCCGAAAATACATCAGGGCCAACAGGTACAATGCTAGTATCTAGTTTGACTACCGTGTCTCCCTTTACAGGCACGACAGAAATACCACATTTTTCGACAAATTTTGCAAATCAAATACATACCCCAAGACCACCAACAACATTCGAGAGTTGGAGACCTGAGAACCCTTATGGAATGCCACTATCATATATGGCAGGATTACAAGGTGCAGGACCTACCTACACTCAACCTGCTACGGCGACATTTTCGCCTAACGCCGGTTCAGTAGGTCGAAGCATACAGAATCCGGGCCCATCGGGCCAAATGCCTACCTTAACTACCAATAGTCAAGCAGCATTTAGGCATGAGATGGATGCAAGTAACCATGATATGGTGCATGTTCTTCCTCGAGAAATGGGATCGATTTTTTCTCCCTTAATAACAAACATTTCCAGGACTAACCAGGATAATGTAGAAACATACCAAAAGATATCCTCAGAAATAGGATGTATGGCAGATTTCTTTGAAGCCCCTCAAATATCTACTAGACGAAGGAATAACCAGACTACCGTTCGAGAGGATGAACCAATCTTGACACCTGTTCAAGATCTAGTTCAGCCATCTAAGCAAAGACCTGTTGAAAGAAATCAAGTGATATATTTAGAAAATCAGAACTGAAGGACCAATACTGGTCAACAGAAAGTTCTCGAAGAACAGCCTAGGCTAGTAGTAGTTAATAGGGACCAACATCCAGATGAAGTATTACACAAGGCTAGGAGAGACAATATGGCGACAGAAAATAACCTAACAACCCTGATAGAAAGAATTATGGCCAATAATGGCCTTAATACTGGACTTCGACGTCCAAATTACACTTCCCCTGTAGCAGAGTATATTCTGCAGACTGAACTACCAAGGGGTACCAAAGTACCAAAATTTACAAAATTTTCAGGGGATACTAGTGAATCGACTGTGGAACACATAGCCCGATATTTGACAGAGGCTGGTCATTTAGTGGGAAACGAAAATTTGAGAAATAAATATTTCCCCAGTTCGCTAACAAAAAATGTGTTTACAAGGTTCACCACCTTACCCCCGAATTCCATAGATGCTTGGGCACACTTGGAGAGGATGTTCCATGAACAATTTTACATGGGACAAACCAAGATTAGTTTGAAAGAGTTGGCTAGCATTAAGAGGAAATTCACAGAGCCTATAGATGATTACTTGAATAGGTTCCGTTTATTGAAATTAAGATGCTTCACAGTCGTTCCGGAACATGAATTAGTCGAAATGGCTTCAGGCGGTTTAGACTATTCAATTAGAAAGAAATTAGATACTCAACATTTGAGAGATATGGCCCAGTTGGCAGATAGAGTTTGACAGGTCGAACGACTGAAAGCTGAGAAGGCCAGAGAAAATAAGAACTACAAGAAGGAGAGAGTAGCATATATTGAGGCTGAAGATGCCGAAGGTGAAACTTTCGAGGATTCATATAGTTTCGAAGAGGTCGAAATAGACCTAGCTGAATTAAAAGAAGCACCTCCATACTCTTGTAAACTGCTCACCCCTTAGAATGGGAAAAATCCTGTCGAAAATGACAAGAACGATAAATTCCCAAAGAAAACATACACTTTTGACGTCACTAAATGTGACGAAATCTTTGATTTATTAGTGAAAGATGGCCAGATGATAGTGCCTCCCAATTCCAAAGTTCCTCCATTGGAACAACGGAAGAAACGAGGTTTTTGTAAATATCATGGATTTCTAGCCCATAAAACCTCACAATGTTTTCTTTTCAGGGATCTAATTCAAATGCTATCAAGGATGGTCGTCTGAAGTTCGCTGATAAAGGAAAAAATAACATGAAGGTTGATGCTGATCCCCTCAGTATCGCCGACACCAATTATGCTGAACCGGTCGACATCAACATGGTGGATGTGTCTGAGGCTGACATTGTAGAATGGGAGTTGGTTTCGACAGGAAAGCAGGCTACTGAGAGCCTAAGCAACAATGTAATCTCCAATACTGATGTTCAAGATTCATTCGAGTCAAAGACCACTGAAGGTCTTAAGGAGAAAACTAGTGAGGCCATTGAAGACCTCAGGGTGAAGCTCCAACAGATAATAATTTCTGAAGTTCCCCCAGCAGGAGTCAATATGGTGAACGTTGGGAAACCTTTATCTGAAATCGAGGAACTAGAGAAGTGTCTGGTGAAAGAAAGAGAAAAAGGAAACTATGGAAATCCACGGGAAAATGAAAGCTTGAAAGATTATCTCTGGAGGTGTCACGAGAAAAATGCTGGACGGATGCTAATGTGTCCAAGGTGCTCGATTATGCTGAATTGAAGGGTCCAAGATAACTATGAAAGGGCCCAACAAAACAAGATGCAGGGGCACTGGAGGCAAGGAAATCAGTTGCTGAAAGTTTACCCAAGGCCTGGAGAAAGTGTTGTAAGTTTCCTGGTTCGATGTCATAAGGAAAAGACAAATATCATTATGTTTCCCAGGTGTGGGGCAGTATATGATAATCTGATGGCGGAATCATTCGAAAGGATATCATTCTCTATGGGTTGGGATGTTCAAGGAGTCAATCCCAACATGTACGTGTTCGACAATCGAACACCATCAAGAAGGCCGGATATCCCTCATCCCAAGGCTCGCAGAGTGACATTCAAACTTCCCGCAGAAGTACCCATGGATAGATGGACACAAACTGGCGCAGGGAATAACAAATGGCGAAGCTGGGACCAAGGCGGATGAACTGCAATGGCTTATAGAAAGCAGTTCCAGACGTCAAATCGAGAGATGTACAGGTTTGAGAATTACAAAGGTAAGAACCCGATGTCCAGATCACAATGGAGGTGGCACCAGAGAATGAAGAAATCCCATAAAGACTACAAAGCGAAGGATGTTGGAGAATCCAGCAGCACCAAAGTCCCAATGCAGGGGGCAACGCCAAACAAACCTCCGTTGGAACGCAAGTTGTTCAGTTCTGAAAATGAAAAAGAAGAGGAAAATATGCAGTCTAGTCCTTAGAAAGAAGACAATAGGATGACTAATGATTTCGATTCAGACGGAGTGTCGTCTATAAATTTCAACTGCAATGTGGTGTCAGTCCTTTCCCATGAATTTTACCAAGAGACGGAAGTCGAAGATTGCGAGGAAGCTGACGAAGAAGAGATGGCGAGACACAGCTCAATGTGTTACTATGTGTTGAATAATGGAGCTGTCGAAGAGCAGAACGCCTTCTTCGAAAGACCTAATCAGGGTATGAGGAATCATCTGAAACCCCTTTACATAAGAGCAAAAATTGAAAATGTGGGCATTAACAAGGTCCTCGTTGATGGAGGGGCAGCCGTAAATCTAATGCCCCATTATATGCTGAAAAGGATTGGTATGTTCGACACTGACATAAGGCCATATAATATGGTCTTGTCCAATTATGAAGGAAAAGTAGGACATACCTTGGGAGTATCCAAGTGAACCTAACTGTGGGTTCAGTCACAAGGCCAACTATGTTCATGGTTATACCAGCAAAGGCGAATTATAACCTTTTGTTGGGAAGAGAATGGATTCATGGGGTTGCTGCCGTACCTTCGACAATTTATCAAAGGTTAACTATATGGAGAGAGGATGGAATAGTTGAAAACATTGAAGGAGACCAAAGTTACTATATGGCTGAAGTGAATCAAGTCAACAAAACCAGTTTCGACAGAAACTTAGCCAACATAGGGCCATGCCATGCAGCAGAAGATGTATACTCTCCAAATAAAAATGCTAAGTATTATTTATCCCTACACCCCAATGGATTCTAGTGGAACAGAGAAATAATGGAAGGTCCAGAAGAGACATAACCCATCGAAGGATTACCAGGAACACGGCCAACTGGCTGGGACGAAGACGTTGAATATGTCTGATTCATCTTTCTTCGAAAAGATTTCGGCTTACATAGCCGAAAATAAAAGGAGAGCGGCTCTTGAGGCCGAACTATCAAAAATGTCTGTCGAAGCCACACAGAAAGAATCAGAAGTACCAGATCTTGGAATACACTTTATTCCACAACCACCTGACGATACGATCCATGACAAACAGGTTTCAGGCAAAGAAGCAAGCCAAAGATTAGACGCAATTTATGATGAGGAACCTTTGGGGTTCGAAAAGGATCCAATGGCATCAAATATAAAGATGTTAGCTCAAGACCCACTCGAAGAAGTAAATCTTGGAGACGAGAGTCGAAAGAGAGTGACATATATCAGCGCGAAGTTGGAGCCAACCTTAAAATCAAAGGTCATTGCGTTACTAAAAGAAAATAAAGATTGTTTTTCCTGGGACTACGACGAGATGCTTGATTTAGGAAGAGACTTGGTCGAACTGAGGTTGCCCATAAAAGAAGGGAAGAAGCCCATCAAGCAAACTCCTAGAAGATCCGCACCAGAGATTCTCTCGAAAATTAAAGTAGAGGTCGAAAGACTTCTTCGTTGCAAATTCATCAGGACTACGAGGTATGTCGAATGGATCGCTAATATTGTACATGTTATTAAAAAGAATAGTTCATTAAGGGTATGTATAGATTTTCGTACCCCTAAAAAGAATTGTACATGTACCCCTAAAGATAAATATCCTATGCCTGTGGAAGAGATGTTAGTAGACTCAGCCGCAGGCTTCGAATATCTAAGTATGCTAGATGGATATTTAGGATACAATCAAATTTTCATTGCAGAGGAAGATGTGTCCAAAACAGCATTTCGTTGCCCTGGGGCAATAGGTACATACGAATGGGTAGTTATGCCTTTTGGTTTGAAAAATGCTGGGGCAACTTATCAGAGAGCAATGAATTCTATATTTCATGATTTTATAGAAACATTCATGCAGGTGTACATAGATGATATTGTTATAAAATATGTTTCAGATGGCAGTCATCTTGATCATCTTAGCCAATCATTCGAAAGAATGAGAAAACATGGTTTGAAGATGAATCCCCTTAAGTGTGCTTTCTTTGTGCAGGCTGGAGATTTCCTAGGCTTCATAGTCCATAAGAAGGGAATAGAAATTAACCAAAATAAAACAAAGGCTATTATGGAAACAAAGCCTCCATCCACAAAGAAGGAGTTGCAATCACTTTTGGGAAAGATAAATTTCTTGAGAAGATTTATCTCTAATTTGAGTGGGCGTACGCAAGCTTTTTCCCCCTTACTTCGCCTGAAGCAAGGAAGGTTCGAATGGCACGCTGAGCATCAAGAAGCTTTTGATAAAATCAAGCAATATTTGATGCACCCACCCATCTTGTCCCCCCCCAAATGGAAAGAAGCATATGAGACTCTATATCTCAGCTTTTGATACTACAATAGGTAGCATGTTAGCGCAGGAAGATGAAAATGGCACCGAAAGATCCATTTATTATTTAAGTAGAGTACTCAATGATGCAGAGACTAGGTACAGTGCCATAGAAAAACTCTGCCTTTGTTTGTATTTCTCTTGTATCAAACTTAAGTATTATATAAAGCCAGTTGATTTTTATGTTTCATCTCATATCGATGTTATTAAACACATGCTATCTAAACCAATCTTTCATAGTCGAATTGGAAAATGGGCTTTAGCCCTTACTGAGTATTCCTTAATCTTTCAACCTCTTAAGGCAATGAAAGGGCAAGTTGTATCAGATTTCATTGTAGATCATGTAGTGGTTGAGAACCCTCAGCAATATGTTGATTTGAAGCCTTTGGAGTTATATTTCGATGGTTCAACACACAAAGAGGGGAGTGGAGTTGATATACGTATAATTTCTCCTGACGAAATTCCAACAAAGCTCAAGTATAAAATTGAAGGCCTTATATGTTCCAACACCGAAGCTGAGTACGAAGCATTAATTGCTGGTCTTGAAGCCTTGTTGGAATTGGGGGCAACCAGGGTCGAAATTAAAGGAGATTCAGAATTAGTAATAAAGCAACTGACAAAAGAGTACAAATGTATCAAAGAAAATTTGATCATGTATTTTGTCATAACAAATAGTTTTCTCAAAAAATTCGAATACGTGGATTTGAAACACGTCTCAAGAGTAAACAATCAAGAAGTAAATGATTTGGCACAATTAGCCTCAGGATACAAAGTATCAAAGGAAAAATTAGAAGAGTTGATCAAGGTAAGAGGAAAGGCAAAGGCCACAAAATTGTCTCCAAGCGATCTGGAGAATTCACAATTAGGCTTCGCCAACGAAGAGGAATTCGAAGTATTAAATATAGATTCTTTAGCAGATACAGATTGGAGGAGTCCAATTGTAAACTATTTAAGAGATCCTTCGACAGATACGGACAGAAAATTAAAATATAGAGCCTTATCATATTTCTTGATGGGAAATGAATTGTTCAAGAAAACCCCTGAGGGGGTCTTACTAAAATGTCTTGGCGAAACAGAAGCTTACTTGGCACTCTCGAATGTACACAGTGGGGCATGTGGTGCTCATCAAGCAGGACACAAAATGAAATGGCTGTTGTTTCGTTATGGAATGTATTGGCCCACTATGCTAAAAGATTGCATAGAGTTTGCCAAGGGTTGTCAGGAATGTTAGGAACACACAAGTATTCAACATGCACTTGCAAACGAATTGAGTTCAATCATTAAACCATGGCCTTTCAGTGGTTGGGCACTAGACTTAATTGGAGAAATTCGTCCCACATCATCCAAAGGCCAGATGTATATATTGGTGGGAATAGACTATTTCACAAAGTGGGTCAAAGCAATACCGCTAGCCAATGTAGACCAAGAGGTTGTGATTGAGTTTATTCAAAAACATATATTGTATAGATTTGGAATCCCATAAAGCATTACAACAGACCAGGGATCAGTGTTTACTGGCCGAAAGATGCAAGATTTTGCGAAAGAAATGGGATTCAAGTTATTCACTTCCACACCTTATTATGCTTAGGCAAACGGACAAGTTGAAGCAGCCAATAAAGTAATAATTGGTCTGTCGTATAAAGAAGCATGTAGGAAAGAAACCTAAGAATTGGCACAAGACTTTGGACCAAGCGCTTTGAGCTTGTCGAACATCTCCCAAAGAAGCTACCAATACTACACCATTCCAACTGACGTTTGGACATGATGCAGTACTTCCAGTCGTAATATACCAGCAATCAGTCAAGATTCAGAGACAAGAGGAAATTCCCCCAAACGTATACTGGGAAATGATGATGAATGAATTAGTTGATCTAGACGAAGAAAGACTTCGAGCATTGGAGATGATAAAAAGGCAAAAAGAAAGAGTATCAAGAGCATATAACAAGAAGGTGAAAGGTAAAGTTTTCATTAATAATGATTTGGTTTGGAAAGTTATTTTGCCCATAGATCGAAAGACCAAGCTTTAGGCAAATGGTCTCCATATTGGGAAGGCGCTTTTCGAATTTTAAAGGTATTCTCAAATAATACCTATGAGATAGAAGAACTGGCAGAGGATCGTAGGATCTTAAGAGTAAACGAAAAGTATCTGAAAAGATACAAGCCAGTCATGCACGAAGTGAAAATTGCAAAAACGTAGATATTAAAATATGCGTCGTGGGCTAAAATGGCGAATGTTTGCCAAAATGGCGTTATCCTCAAACAAGGCTCGTAACGTAAAGTAAGCGAAGATTGAAGATAAAATATACTTCATTACTACAAATACATGATACACAGCTATTCAAAATAGGTGGATATACGTGCGTGTGTCATCCTGATTCTCTTTTCTAGGGCGGAAGTTGCCCACAAGGAGCTGGTGCCAAATTCTTCACAAGAGTGCGTTGAAGGGATTATTAGCAAAGGTGCTAGCCAAAACATCAGAGGTGCTTTTGGTGAAGGAATCTTCACAAAGACGGCCAGCATTCTCGCATCTCATCACATTTGCGATGAGTGTTGCAGAAATGACGACACGAGAACCACAGAATTCAGAAATGATGGTAGTTTTACCTTCGGGGTCCATCCGGATAGAGGCAAACATCCAGAAGTCAGCCACCATATTTGGGTAAACAGGGCCCTCCAGGATGTTAAGATAAGTTCTAAGATTTTGAGTGGCAAACAGTTCGTCAAGGTCAATACCGTGACGATGAAACTCTTCTGCGGAAGGTTTGAATTCCTTGTGAATGACAAAAATGATTTCAGTATAACTCAGAGACATTTTTGTTTCAATAGAGGGAGTTGAAAAAGAGAAGCGGTTGAAAAAAAAGTGAAGAAGTGAAGAAGAACGGGAACGCTTATATAGAGGGTGTTTGTCTTGAAGAGAGATCACGCTTTGAAATCCCATTGGACCGCATGTTGAACTCCTGAGCGAAGATGTGAAGTCCGCCGTTTCTGATCTTGGAAGTTGGAGTGTAATCATAATGGAAACTGACACACGCACGTCTTAATTAGACGTTTTGCAAAAAGTGAAGTCATGATTAACTGAATATTACGACTAGTGGAGTGCAAACGTCAAGTCAAAGAACGAAGTTGCTGCGAAGAGTAATCATATCACGTGCATAAGCTATCGAGGCCTTTATGATTGTTGAGAGAGTAGGTTTTGACAATTAAAAATTGTTAAAAAGTGTCATTTTGTGGCATTGCATGGTAAAATATATGTATAGTCAAAAACATATATTTTATATATATATTCAAGTTCGATTACAAAAAGCAGGACAAATGAGTAAAAAGCATTATGAAGACTATTACAATTAATTGAAATCCTTAGGGAGATTGTTTTTCATTTTGGAATGTTGAGAAGCCAACAAAGACAAACGGCGTTCGATCGTGGCTTGTTGTTTCTTCAACTCTTTGATTTCTGGCTTCAATTTTTGAGCCGTTTCGATATGTCGAATACCTGCTTGTACCAATTCATCCAATTCTTTTTGTTTTAATTGCCAGATTTCCTCCTGGCGAGACTTGGCAGTTTTTACTTTCTCTTGGAGGCGCTCAATCTCTTCTTCCCACGACTTGATATTCGCCCCACAAGCTTCATACTCTTTTTGGCGCTTCGAATGCTCATGCTCAAGGGCTTCAACTTTGGCAGTTGATTCGTTAGCAGCTTTCCATGAAGAACTATGAGTAGCTACTTTCGTGCTGAGTTTTTGATTAACTTCTTGTTTTCGAAGATTATCGGCTTGAAGCTGGTCACGTAAAGAACTTAGTGAGACAATCACTTGTGAAACTTCATCAGAGACTTGGAGTAAGTTTACCTTCTTTAAAAGATTTTTTAGCCCAAAGCAGCTGGTGGAATCTTTCCTTAGAACTTTGATGAGATCAGTTCCAAAGAACTTCTCCTTTATCTGGTGAAGAAGGTTTAGAGTATCGAGTCCCGTGCTATTTTCCACTAAGGTGCTCGAAGAAGTTTCAACCATGATGGACGAAACGTGTTTGGCATTCATCATGGCTTTGAGGAAGCTTACAGGATTGGTATTCTTAAGTTGCTCTAATTCGGCTGAAGTGAGTACAGGAGGAACCTTGGTCGATGTAGTTATAGGACTAACAATCGTCCCAAAGGTCGAAGTTTCATTATTGCTTGATTGATGTAAACTAGAGACTTCGTCCATGGTCTTATTCCCAAGGTTATTGTCCTTGCTCCCAGTAGATTGCTCAAATACCTAACTAGAGTTCGAATGTTGAGGGTTATCTTCCATATCTTTGTCTTGATTGATGGTTGGCGAAGCATCATTCGAACGAGTGCCCTCAGTATGCTCAGGGGAAGAAACTTTCATGGTGGGTTCATCATCCTCAAGAACTGGAGAAAGGATGGGAGATTTTCGTTGAGGAATACCTGTTACAAAATCATGACTTATTAAGATAAAAGCTATGAAAGAATTGTTGATAGACTTAAGGGGTGTAAGCGGATACCTTGAAGATTATCAAGATCAAGATTAAGGTCTGAAGCTTTGAGATTGGATGTAGTTGTGCCTGCGTCATCCTACAAATGCAAGGTAAAATATAAACTTAGCATTAAAAGATTAAGTATAATAAATTGTTGGAATCCAAGATTCGATACCTTGGTTGGGACATTATCCAGGCTCAAATTATGACTTTCGACAACAAGAGCGTTGCCAGTGGTCTTCAAAAGTTGTTCATCAGAAAGTACTTTGTCACTCAAAGAGGTGGGTTTTGAAGTCCCAGATTCTCTTCCCTTAGCGGAAGAATGGTGGCCTTCTGTCTTTTCTTAGAAGCTTGTCTGGTATGAGGGGGAGAACTATCCTCATCATCTGAAGTGTTGGCAAGGCTGGTGGTCGAAGGTTTCCGTTTCGGAGTTGGTGGGGGTTTCGAACTCTGGAAACATTTATAATAAAGAACTTGAGCAATGTTCAGAATAAAGCATAAGTTAAAGTGAGAGAATATGTACCATTGGTTTCTTGCCAATGTCGACAGAGTCGTCCCCACTTGCCTTTTTGCTTTTCGAAGCTTCAACATCCTTTTGTGCAACAGCTTCCTTGATAACTCTCTTTCGACCTTGAGCGGTGAATAAAACCAAAGTTAGTACACAGATATATAGAGGGTTATAATCGAAAGATTATCCAAGCCCCAACCTTCAGGTATTGGAGTCAGAACTCGAACGTGCTCGAGACTTATATGAAGATGTCCTTTGAAATTATCCAAGGTATGCTTAGTCGGAACCACTCGCTCAACGCGTTTTTTGGATTTTTCGCGAAGGATTTTAGGGACATTCCCACACACAAACCAGTCTGGAAAAGGAGGGCTTAAAGCCACACCAAAGTCAACACTAGGTAATGGAGGGAATTTTGGAGGATAAAGCTTGAAAGCCACTTCATAACGTTGTTAAGGTCGAACATACGTGGGCAATTTCAGCTTATTCAGTTTATCAGAAAACTTCTCACGTAAAGTGACCGCGGCTTCACGAACGGTCCGACTAAGGTCATCAGGCCTGTAGATAGTTTAAAAGAACTTTTGAAAAGCTTGAATTTCTTTAATATGGGTTGAAGTACCTTTTTTGAAGTTCGCCTGCACATCAGCAAAAGCTTCAGTTAGTTCTTGCGAAAGACTATCCGCGTCGAAGATTTGCTTGTTATAATATTTTGTCCACCACTGATGGAAATCTATAGTGGAATAGAAGGCAGGTTTCAAAGAAATGGGAGAGAGGGTTGTGATGCCAACATATTTGGAGATTTTAGACTCATAATCTTCTTTAGATGAGTGCATAGTGTGCAAACACATGTGATTTCTCTTTTCATACATGCACTTAGGCTTGAGCTGAACCAACCCAAATTGTCTCGATACAAGATTTGGTTGGTAACAGAGGAGACAACAGTGACTCTTTGGGGACCGTAGTCGATGGTACAACAATTTAGGCGTCAGGAAAGCTTCCCAAATAACCATAGATTCAGCTTGTTGATCTGGAGAAGTTACAGGAAATGTTTGTGTAAACCACTTGGGACCTACTTCTCTTTTCACGAACGGAGCCATAGAAGGGCTAAACTGATAACGTTTAGCAAACATCATGATGTATGCTCGAAAAGTTTCACGCAGTTTTCCTCCTTCTTCTAAAGGGGTTAGGTGAGCTAACCTAGTTCCTTCAACGGTTCGGTTCCGAAAAGCTGAGTCTCTTTCATAAACAATGCCCTTGCTTGGAAGGAAAGCTTTGAAGGTGGCATTGAGCCATAGCTGCAAAAGCTAAAAGGGTCCAGCGAACAGAAGAGAAGTTCCGGTTTTGTAGTTTTTGATGAGATCCGTGGCTTCGCCAAGACTTTCATAAAGGTACCCTAAAATTAACTGGCTTAAATTTAATTTCTTTCCAGCATTGATTTTGTTAGCCATGCAAAGATACCTCTTAGCTACTTGAAGAGATCTCGAACAGAAAACACATCTTGAAAGCCAGAGTGCCAGGAATGCAATATGCTCTTCATCCGATACTTTGTCAGTTGTTGTGTCATGGTGTTTCATGATGAATGGGGTAAAAGTGGCTTTGATTTCATTAAATTGTATGGTATCTGTATCCATAAAGTTGGGATCGAAGATTTCCCCTATTGGTCGAAGCCCTGTAATAGCGGCTATGTCAAAAAGGGTTAGGGTAATCATCCCACAAGGAAGATGGAAGGTATTATGAGAAGCATCCCAGAAATACATGGACGCTACTAACATTGTTTGGTTATATTCTAAACCTGTCTTAGATAATTGGATCAGGTCATAAATTCCTAGTTCTTCCCAGAATGGAGCCTTTTTGGCTTCAACTTTAGCCAACCAAGCATAGTAAAGCTCAGGATCTTTCTCTAAAGGAACTTCTCTAAACACTTTGAGAAAATTAGTCATGTAACTTAAGCTAATCTTTTCTGGAACAACAGCGGCTTCAGTCGAAGCGCCGTCTCCATCGGTGATTTCAGCTAAGAGTGGGTTACCCACTTTGTCTATTTTGTTCCTACTAACCAAAGGCCTAGTTTTATAATAAACAGGGAAGAATTTGTCTTGAATAGGTTTGTTATCGCCTAGCAAAGGACCCATAAAAGCATGAGTCTTTCCAAAAAGAAGAAAAAGGATGATTACCTGGGAAGCATAAATGGCACGAGATTCTTCTAAGTTTGGGTCTGGAATGTACTGTTGATTACCCACTTGAGTAGGACGTTGAAACTGTTGAACAGGTTGAAGAGCATTTGAAGTTTCCGGTGGTGGGTTTTGGTCGGTGGAAGACGCCGTGAATGGATTGCTTCAAGAAATAGAATTGAAACCTAGAAAGGGGTTTTTTGTGTGTTTGCGTTCAGGGAAATGAAGAAACAATGATGTGTGAAGAAGAAAGAATCCTGAATGTTAAAACCTTGGTATTTAAAGGTTTAGTGAAAACTTTTCAAATTACTTTTAGGTTTGACTAAGAGTTAATGAGACACGCATCGAGAGCTGATTCATTCGTCTGGCGGTCGAACAGTTATTAGCCTTACTCCTAATATCTAGGAGCAATGATCAGAAGTAATGATGAAACGTGGGAATGCACGTTTTGAAGAGACGTTTTTGAAAATGACAAGACATCTTTGAAAGAGGAATCATGAATGATTATGACATTAGTCAGAGTCTTGGAACTCAAAAATATATGAGGATATCGAAATCTCATTATAGCAAGAAACGCATATTTCCCTTGTTTTTTCGAAACATGCATTTATTGGGGGCAATTTGTTAGTTGAAGATTTCGACTGGAGAATATGCTTCTCGAAAGTTTAGGGTTCGAAGAAAAAATGGCTTCAATGGCCATTTCCGAGAATGTTATTTATGATGAAGACGCCTGAAATCGAATCTGAGTCGAGATAGGTTGTTTTCGAAACTTAAGTGTTTTTTTGAAATATAAGAGTACTGAAACTTGAAGTATTTCGTTGCATTCTCGCTGAAGAACACGATGCCACGTATCGAAAGAGGATTAAAGCGGGAGGTTTTGAATTTCGAAATATTCTATATAACCCAACGAGGACAGATGGCGCCCCAGGAATTCGAAATACATGCATGCGGGCAACGTGGCATTTCGTTAGCGTAGGACCGTTAGGGTCGAATTAGTATAAATAAGGGTCTTAGTATCAGGATCCAGGGTGTTCATTTTGTACAAATCACTCACAAATTACTCAAGTATCAAGTATTAAGAGAAAGAGTTCGCTGAGAAATGTACGTATGACACCAACACTTTAAATGCATTTGTATTTCTATTTCAGAATCGAAATGTCTTTTAATTTCCTTTACTTTTTTGCCTAGTCTTTCTTTTGATTTAAGTGTCTTTATTTCTTTTGTCAAGTTGTTACATGCATGCACTTTACATTTATGAAATTTACATTCTTTTGCATCTTCATCAAAGTTTTACTTACGTTTATAATAAGTTTATTTTCAGTTGTGTACTTTGTTAGTTTATTTCGCAAGTTAGTTATACGTTCATACCATAACCAAGTTTTGCGAAGTGAAACAAAAGACCTAAGAATATGAACCAAATTATCTTGAAAGACAACTCTTTGACTATGTCCTACGATCAATCTAGTCGATCCTGCGAGTAACCAAAGTATATTTATAGTTTGGAGGACTAGCGGTTGTTTACCGGAAATCACCGTAAACAGAGACACGCGACTAGCATAGTTGCACACAACCAAGTACGATCCCTCTCTTATGAAACGAATCTCAAATTTTCTGTCACTTTAAATGTTTGTGGTGGAATAGTAGAAACACCTCTCTGTAGAGATGACTTCGTATCTCTTTCCTGTAAACAGAGAATTAATTCAAGCTTCAACCTTGAGCTTCAAGCAAGGCACCAAAAACAATTCATTTCCCTAATTAGTTCCCCGAACTACAAAAAGCTCTGACTTCCATTAGGGATATGTAGGCATGAGATTCAAAAGGAATCTCAACGAGCTAATCAAAAACCAACAATAGTCAGTCAGTTTGTCTTTCAATTCAATTCTCTCTCCTAACACAATGGAGAAATGTAACACCCTTCTAAACCCCGCGACAATTTAAACAAATAATCAGAGTAAAAACATACACACAAGGGTGTCACAATTATTTAAAATAAATGAACCAATCATGGTCAAAGTCATGCTTCATTAGGAAACGGTTCACCAAAATATAATCATGTTTATTACAGCGGAATACGAAACATCATCAAATACAACCAAACAGAAATATAATCCAGCACCAATAAAATGGAATAATCTCATAAAACTCTAAAACTATCATTCCCCAGGGTTACAGATCAGAGCATGACCGACACGACCCAATATAAACGGATAAACTCTACGAGTCATCCTCACCAAACACTAATGCCGCTACTCCTCAATCTGAAAATGACAACATGTAAGGGTGAGTCTCATTCTCAATTAGTAGATATTATGCAATTCATAAATAACAAGCATCATAATATACCGTTCACCCAATTATACATATTCAGATTCACACAATAATAGATTACAACACATAACCCAGAAATCCATACAATCATGTTATGACAAAATGCATATGACACAACCGACACTATGCATGTGGTACCAATAAACCGCGGAATCAATCCACCTAACCGATCTACGCCTCATCGAGATACGGCCCACCGACACAATTTCCGCACAATGGGAAATATGTCCACCAACGATCCAACATCACCGGGATCCAACATCAAATGCATATGAATGAATGAATCACACATAACATACTTAAAAACATCACCAAATCACGATGAACAATTCATCTCAACACCACATCACCGAATAAGTATGTACATGTTTTCATCACCATTCAAATAGTCATGCATTCATCACAATCATAATAATAATCAGAACCAATTCATCATAACATCAAACACATTGTCACACCTATCTCATATGCACACAATGTTCAATTCTCATCAAGTAATTAAATCGAGTTTTAAAGGAATAAAGTCGGCTACTGCCCATATTCATCATCCATCATATAAAACATTTAATTACTTGCACAACGCTCAAAACGGCACTAAGAAATGATTCACGGATCAAAAGATACGTTATTTTAAAGTTTTAGAAAATTCTCGCTCAGCAAGGTTCGCTCAGCGAAGCAAGGCAGAAGCGAAATCCTTCAGACCTCCGCTTAGCGGACCACTAGCGACGTCTAACAGAAGCGAACTACGTTGGGACCTCCGCTCAGCGGACCTGCGATTTCAGCAAACCCCAAGTCTGCGACAGACCCTGCGATTTCACACCCTTTTCACCCAAAAACGATTCCAGACATCACATACAGGCATATAATCATCATGCATTCAATTATACACCATAAAACATCATTTAAACTCATTATTAACCAAAAGTTCACACAATCATCATCAATTCCATCCAATTATAACAATCTAACCTAACAATCCCAATGTCTAATTGAATCAAACCATACATCAATCTACCTATTACCTAAGACCACATAAGAGATACTAAAAGGAAGAGTCTCCCCTTACCTCGATGAATCTCTTGAATGCTCTCCTTCCGGTTCCACGTTCTTGCCTCTTTCTCTTCTCTTGCCCTTTTCACGTGTTCTTCCTTTTCCCCAAATGGTTCCTTTTTCTTATTTTATGAAAAATAAAATAAAATAAATTAACCACAACTTAGTAAAAGGCCTAACTAATTAGCACCCCTCTTTTATCAACATCACACCATAAGCCCAATAGCTTTACTTCATCATTTTCCAATTAAATCCAATTAAAATACTAAAATTCCACTTATTTAATTTAAATCCAAATCAAATTAATAATTTGAAATTATAGGGTGTTACAACTCTCCCCCACTAAAAGAGTTTTCGTCCTCGAAAACATACCTTAGACGAAAAGTTCCGGGTAAGAGTCCTTCATCTGGCTCTCTAACTCCCATGTAACATTTCCACCCGCTGGTCCTCCCCAAACCACTTTCGCCGTTGCTATCTCTTTACCCCGCAACTGCTTCACTTTACGATCCTCAATCCTCATAGGTAATGTCTCTACAGTCAGATTATCTCGCACCTGTACATCATCTACCTGAATCTCATGAGACGGATCCACAATGTATTTCCTCAACTGAGATACATGGAACACCTCATGCAAATTAGCGAGTGCAGGCGGTAAAGCAATCTGATAAGCAACCTTTCCAATCTTCTTAGTAATCTGAAATGGACCAATGAAACGCGGAGTTAACTTCTTCGACTTCAAGGCTCTCCCAATGCCAGTCATCGGAGTAACTCGCATGAACACATGATCCCCCTCCTTAAAATCAATATCCTTCCTTTTTTTGTCATGGTAACTTTTCTGACGACTCTGAGAAGCTCTTATCTTCTCCTGAATCATCTTGATCTTTTCTGTAGTTTGTTGCACAATCTCCGGTCCAACCACCGCATTTTCTCCAAATTCGTACCAACACAACGGCGTTCTACATCTCCTTCCATACAATGCTTCAAACAGAGCCATACCAATACTCGAATGATAACTATTGTTGTAGGTAAACTCAATCAAAGGTAAGTAACTATCCCAAGCACCACCTTTTTCCAATACACATCCTCGCAACAAATCTTCTAACGATTGAATCGTTCTCTCCGTCTGACCATCTGTCTGTGGATGATAAGCAGAACTCAGTCTTAACTTAGTACCTAAGGCTTCTTGCAATCCTGTCCAGAACTTAGAAGTAAACCTCGGGTCTCTATCCGACACAATACTAGCCGGAACACCATGCAAACTCACTATCTTCTCAACATACAACTGAGCCAACTTCTCCATCGGATAATCCATTCTTATTGGAATAAAGTGAGCAGATTTCGTCAACCTGTCCACAATAACCCAGATAGAATCACAATTCTTGCTCGTTCTAGGTAAACCAGATACAAAGTCCATAGAAATTCCATCCCACTTCCAATCCGGAACAAACAACGGGTCCATCAATCCAGACGGTTTCTGATGCTCAATTTTCGACTTCTAACAAATTAAGCAAGCATAAACAAACTCAGCAATTTCCTTCTTCATTCCAGGCCACCAAAACAACTTATTCAAGTCATGATACATCTTGGTAGCACCAGGATGAATACTCAATCCACTTCGGTGTCCTTCTTCCAGAATACTCTTTCTGATCTTAGCAACATCGGGTACACACACTCGGTCTCCAAAACTTATAACGCCATTCTCGTCAATTCAGAATTCACCTCCTTGACCTTGGTTAATCAATGTCAACTTATCTACCAAGCCAACGTCATATTTCTTCCCATTTCTAATCTCCTCAAGGATGTTATTAGTCAACTTCAACATTCCCAACTTAACACTATTGGAAGTACTTTCGCATACTAAACTCAAATCTCGAAATTGCTCGATTAAATCCAATTCTCGCACCATTAACATAGACATATGCAATGACTTCCTGATTAAAGCATCAACAACCACATTTGCTTTACCAGGATGGTAATTCAAACCGAAATCATAATCTTTCAGAAATTTGAACCATCTCCTCTGCCTCATATTAAGTTCCTTCTAATCGAAGAGATACTTCAAACTCTTATGATCGTTGAATACTTCAAATCGAGAACCATAAAGATAATGTCTCCACAATTTCAACACAAACACCACAGCCGCCAATTCTAAATCATGAGTCAGATAATTCCTTTCATGAATTCAACTATCTTGAAGCATAAGCTACTACCGGCTTATCATGCATCAAACACCACCTAAACCCATCAGTGAAGCATCACAGTACACATTGAAAGACTTCGCTGGATTAGGCAAAATTAAGATCGGAGCACTTATCAATCTTTTCTTCAATTCTTGAAAACCTTTTTCACATTCTGAATCCCATACAAAAACCTGTCCTTTTCTTGTTAACTTATTCATTGGTAACGCCAACTTTGAAAATCCTTCAATGAACTTTCTATAGTAACCTGCCAGACAAAGAAAACTACGAATCTCTGAAGCATTCTTCGGCGTCTCCCACTGAGATTCTGCTTCTACCTTCATAGGATCCACTGCGATACCATTCTTCGAAATTACATGGCCAAGAAAACTTACTTCCTTCAACCAGAATTCACATTTAAACAATTTCGCATGCAACTTCTTCTCCTTCAATAGCTCCAATACCACTCTCAAATGCTCTGCATGTTCTTCATCACTCTTCGAGTAAATTAGAATGTCATCAATGAACACTACCACAAACTTGTCAAGATACGGGTGAAATATCCTGTTCATATACTCCATGAAAACACCAGGTGCATTAGTAACTCCAAATGGCATAACAGAATATTCATAGTATCCATACCTCGTTCAGAATGCCGTTTTTTGAATATCTTCCGCCTTCACACGAATTTGGTGATATCCAGACCTCAGATCAATTTTGCTAAACACACAAGCTCCAACCAGCTGATCCATCAAATCATCAATCCTCGGCAACGGGTATCGATTCTTGATTGTCACCTTGTTCAGTTGTGTATAATCAACACATAGCCTCATTGAACCTTCTTTCTTCTTAACCAACAGTACCGGTGCACCCCACGATGACACACTAGGACGAATAAACTTCTTTTCCAACAAATCCTCTAATTGTTTCTTCAGTTCAGTCAATTCCGATGCCGACATGCGATACGGTGCCATCGACACAGGACTAGTTCCAGGAATCAATTCTATAGAGAACTCCACTTCTCTTTCAGGTGGCATCTCATTGACATCTCTTGGAAATACTTCCGGATACTCATTCACTACTCGTAGTTCACCAGTATTATCGCCCCCTTTCACTTCCATCGAAGAGCACAACATAAATACCACTGCTCCATCATTGACAGCTAAATTCATTTGTTTGACTGACATAGTCAAATCCTCAACACTAACCTCTTAAGGAAAGATAACCGTCTTCGTAAAATAATTGATATGAACTCGATTAAATTGCAACCAGTTCATCCCCAAAATGACGTCAAGTTGTTCAAGAGGAAGGCACACTAAGTCCATTCCAAACTTTCTACCAAATATGTCAATAGGACAGTTTAAACAAGCAGAAGAAGTAGTTATTGAACCCGACGCAGGAGTGTCAATAACCATACTTCCATGAATAACAGATATTTCTAATCCCAATCGTTTAGCACAATCCAATGAAATGAACGAATGAGTCGCTCCAGTATCAATAATGGCAACTAAAGGTGTGTCATGGATAAAACACGTACCTTTAATCAGACGATCTTCCGGAGTAGTCTCTGACCCAGACAAGGCAAAGACTTTTCCACCAACCTGATCCTTCTTCGGTTTAGTGCAGTGTGGACTGATGTGACCCTCTTCGCCGCAATTGTAGCAAGTCACGATCTTTACCCTACAATCAAAAGCAATATGACCCGTCTTACCACACTTGAAGCATTTATTTTCTCCACTCTTGCACTAATTCCTTCTATGCCCAGTCTGACCACAATTATAGCACCTAACGAGAGCACCAGAATCTCCCCCACTAGGCCTCTTCCAATCCCCAGCTATAGGATTTCTCTACCATATGGCTTACCTCTACCCATAGGCTTCTTACCTTTCTTGTCAACCAATTCGCGAGAGTGAGATGACTTCAGCTTAAGGTTATCCTCTTCGAAGATCCTACTACAGTCCACCAAATTGACAAACTGCCGAATCCTCTGATACCGGATTCCTTGCTTGATCTCATCGCGAAGACCATTCTCAAACTTGATGCACTTTGAGAATTCACTAGCTTCGTCCTTTTTGTAGTGAACGTAGTACTTCGCCAACTCAACAAATTTCGAAGCATACTCTGGTACCGTCATATTACCCTGAGTCAGCTCCAAAAATTCGATTTCTTTCCTGCCTCGAACGTCTTCAGGAAAATACCTCCTCAGAAACTCTCTTTTGAACACAGCCCAGGAAATAACTACACCGTCAGCATCCAGTTCAGCTCTAGTAGCCATCCACCAGTCATCAGCCTCTTCGGACAACATATGAGTACCATACCTCACTTTCAGGTTCTCAGCACAATCGATGACTCTGAAAATCCTCTCGATCTCCTTAAGCCACTTCTGAGCACCTTCAGGATCATGCGTGCCCTTGAACAACGGAGGATTGTTCCTCTGAAAACTGTTCAGCTGCCTGTCAGCACCAATCACAGCTCCATTGACATTCCCTCCCAGCACACCAGCAATCATGCCAAAGCCTCAGCGATAGAATCATTGTTTCTGTCACCTTTTCCAGCCATTGTTCTGCTAATCCACAAAATAATTCCATTAGAATCAAAGTATCGACAGTGATAACTCGCACTCGTCGCCTACAAAAGGGAAAGACTAACACTAAGACTCTGGTCACAACGACCGACTATGCTCTGATACCACTATTGTAACACCCTTCTAAACCCCGCGGCAATTTAAACAAATAATCAAAGTAAAAACATACAAACAAGAGTGTCACAATTATTTAAAATAAATGAACCAATCATGGTCAAAGTCATGCTTCATTAGGAAACGGTTCACCAAAACTAAATCATGTTTATTACAGCGGAATACGAAACATCATCAAATACAACCAAACAGAAATATAATCCAGCACCAATAAAATGGATTAATCTCATAAAACTCTAAAACTATCGTTCCCCAGGGTTACAAATCAGAGCATGACCGACACGACCCAATATAAACGGATAAACTCTACGAGTCATCCTCACCAAGCACTAATGCCGCTACTCCTCAATCTGAAAATGACAACATGTAAGGGTGAGTCTCATTCTCAATTAGTAGATATTATGCAATTCATAAATAACAAGCATCATGATATACCGTTCACCTAATTATACATATTCAGATTCACACAATAATAGATTACAACACATAACACAGAAATCCATACAATCATGTTATGACAAAATGCATATGACACAACCGACACTATGCATGTGGTACCAATAAACCGTGGAATCAATCCACCTAACCGATCTACGCCTCATCGAGATACGGCCCACCAACACAATTTCCGCACAATGGGAAATATGTCCACCAACGATCCAACATCACCGGGATCCAACATCAAATGCATATGAATGAATGAAACACACATAACATACTTAAAAACATCACCAAATCACGATGAACAATTCATCTCAACACCACATCACCGAATAAGTATGTACATGTTTTCAACACCATTCAAATAGTCATGCATTCATCACAATCATAATAATAATCACAACCAATTCATCATAACATCAAACACATTGTCACACATATCTCATATGCACACAATGTTCAATTCTCATCAAGTAATTAAATCGAGTTTTAAAGGAATAAAGTCGGCTACTGCCCATATTAATCATCCATCATATAAAACATTTAATTTCTTGCACAACGCTCAAAACGGCACTAAGAAATGATTCACAGATCAAAAGATACGTTATTTTAAAGTTTTAGAAAATTCTCGCTCAGCAAGGTTCGCTCAGCGAAGCAAGACAAAAGCGAAATCCTTCAGACCTCTGCTCAGCGGACCACTAGCGACATCTAACAGAAGCAAACTACGTTGGGACCTCCACTCAGCAGACCCCCTCCGCTCAACGGATCTGCGATTTCAGCAAACCCCAAGTCTGCGACAGACCCTGCGATTTCACACCCTTTTCACCCAAAAACGATTCCAGACATCACATACAGGCATATAATCATCATACATTCAATTATACACCATAAAACATCATTTAAACTCATTATTAACCAAACGTTCACCCAATCATCATCAATTCCATCCAATTATAACAATCTAACCTAACAATCCCAATGTCTAATTGATTCAAAACATACATCAATCTACCTATTACCTAAGACCACATAAGAGATACTAAAAGGAAGAGTCCCCCGTTACCTCGATGAATCTCTTGAATGCTCTCCTTCCGGTTCCACGTTCTTGCCTCTTTCTCTTCGCTTGCCCTTTTCACATGTTCTTCCTTTTTCCCCAAATGGTTCCTTTTTCTTATTTTATGAAAAATAAAATAAAATAAATTAACCACAACTTAGTAAAAGGCCTAACTAATTAGCACCCCTCTTTTACTAACATCACACCATAAGCCCAATAGCTTTACTCCATCATTTTCCAATTAAATCCAATTAAAATACTAAAATTCCACTTATGTAATTTAAATCCAAATCAAATTAATAAACTGAAATTATGGGGTGTTACAAGAAACTTTCCCAAGCAAGTAGCAAACACAAACACATAGACACAGACAAGGTTCCCGTAGAGTACTACAGATATGTAGGGTGCTTAAAACCTTCCCTATGTATAAGCGACCTCCCGTACTCTAGAACTTCTGATTAGGTGAAATCCTCACACTTAGAAAACTCTTAGGGTTTATTTGAGATCTTTTTCCCCTTCCTCCTCGTAGGATAATTAAAAAGTTTGTGTGCTATCGTAGGAAGAACTGAAATAAAATTCATCCCACAAGGGCGCCTTTCTCCTTCCAAATTTGGTGTGAAGGGTCCGGCTTACCATCCTCCCAAGTGAAACGGGGAGGTAAAAAAATCGACACCACAGGCATGACATGTTTGTCCAATCAATCTGGGGCAATCAGGTCAAGATTCCAAGAATCTCTCAAGAATCTCTCAAGAATTCCAAACAATCAGGGGCATACATCCAAGTAGGTCTGAAGCCACTTCCCGATCAGTCAGGGGCATCACCTTAAGTCTATAATTACTAGGGGCGTGTCACCCATAGTACACACTCAATAGGTCCTACGCAAGGTCTATTTGAGACTTCGATTAATACTCATTGGTGTGTCCCAATTTACACAAGTCTAGAAGTGGCAGTTACTATAATCACTGGGGGAAATGTTCAAGGCATCCACGCCTTCCCACAACACCAACTTCACAAGAGCATATCCCCAAAGAGTAGTCCTCAAGAAGCTATCTTCGAATAATATCCATAAAGGTCGGCACTCACAGTTGAGCTGAGTCAGATGGAACATCAGAGATTCTATTCATCTCTTTTATCCCCAGTCAGGCTACATCAAGATCAACCTTTCAAATTGCTTTCATCCCCAATCAGAAGTCAAAGAACCCCAACTGAGTATCCTCGAGCATGGAGCGAGAGTTCCTACTAGAATAGAAGACTTGTACTCTATATTCTCCACAATAGTCAGGGATTTATTTTTCCCGCCAGACGGTGCTACAATCTACTGTCATTGTCGATAACATGTTGCATACATACATCATTCATAATCAATCGTTACATAAATACATACCATGCATCATGACATTGCATGCTGCTTACCTTGTTTTCAAGTAAGTTCCCAAGCGGACGAATATCATCAAACAACTTATCCACTCTAACAAGCAAATTTTCTTCTCCAAAAACAATCCAAACGAAGATTCGTTCTGATAATCATTCTTATCAAACCCCATCACATTATTCCTCTTGCAGTGAAATATCATGTTAGTCCCCTCGTAGTGAAATATCATATTAGTCCCCTGGCAATGATATCTACATCAGTCCCCTGGCAGTAATCAAAATCACTCAAAAATCTAGTTTTATCATCACGAATGGTGTAGATACGATCATCTTTCCAAGATCTAATTCAGTTACCACGAACGGTACTAACACGATCAACATTAAAAGATCTAATTCTATCATCACGAATGGAGCTGACACGATCAAAGAAAGAGACAGACTTAATCATGACACTCAATTCAGAAAAGACCATGACGATGGAGTCACGACAATTGAGTCACGACAATGGAGTCAGGACAACTGAGTCACGATGTAACACCCGTATAATTTTAATTTTTAATTTAATTGAGAAATGAATTAATAATTAGAATTAATTAGGATTTTATGAAAGTAACGGAGAAAAAGATGGTTTATGGCATTTGGGCCATGTGAGAAATTAGTAAAAGAAGGGTGTGGTGTAGTAAGGTTTTTACTAATTTTAATATTATTTTTTCATAAAATAATTGGAATTGGGAAAGAAAGGGCAGAACGTGAAAAGAGAGACTGAAGGTTTTTAGAACACGAAGAACTGCAAGAGAACTGAAGAGGGAGAGACCAATCAAGACTCTTGGCTAAGGTAAGGGGGGACTCTCCATTTAATCTCTATTATCGTAATTATCGATAATGGTGTTTATTAGGAGTATTGTTTAGATTAATAGGTGCTCTATTCTGAATTTTTACTGTTGTGTTCATTATTTGGATTGGAAAATTGTGACTGTTGAATCCCTAATAACTGAGTAGAATTATGTTGTGATGAGTAAAATCGAATATAGAGCTTTATCCTATTGATGTTCGATGAATCCTATGCTGTTCGAAGTGTGAAATTTCTGGTTTTAGATCCAAATCGCAGGTTGTACAGATGAATTCGCGAGGAAGACGAATGGGTAAGTTGCAGGTTTTTGTAAACTGCTGCCCATTTGCTGTTTTGTGATTTTGAAAGTTTAATGACGTGTAACTTTTGAACTGAAGAATCTGTATGAATTATTACTATATGATTTATTGAATGATGTTATTGTATATATGAACATACTTGTTAATGATGATGATGATGATGAATGATGATGAATGAGTATAAGATGATGTTACTCATAGTATGATGATGATGATAGTATGTTGTATATATGTTTGCATGCATTCATAATCATTGATGAGGGTTGTATCCTAATGATGAGAGGATTCAGTGAAGGGCAAGATTCCCATTGTGTGGAATCTGTGCTAGCAGGGCCGTATTTGGATGATGATAGATCGGTCGGTGGGTTTTCCCATTGATGATGTTGGTACCACATGCATAATGTCAGTTTCATACATATGCATGATTTTTATAACATGAATAATATATGTTCTGTGATGACTTGATGTTTGTGGATGTGTGACGATGATGTGTCTGAATGTGAAACGATTGGGTGAATGTTATGTGATGACTTGTTATTTACGTACGCGTATGCTGAAGAGATGGTACGCCTATGAGGTATGTTTGTATGGTAAATTGATTCTGTTCGTACACCTATGATACGCATATGGTGAGTGCTTTGTGGAAGTTTGGCCCTGTTGGTACGCGTATGGCCAGCGTGAAATTTCAGATTTTGCTGTTTGTGAATTTTGAAAGTTTGATGATGCGTAACTTTCGAACCGTTAATCTGATTTGCATGTCGTTTGGACTATGATGAATGAAATGAAATAATTTGTATGATTGGTTGATGTATGATTTAATTGAATGATGTTAGTGTATATATAAACATGCTTTAATAATAATGATGATGATGATGACTTGAGTATGAGATGATGCTACTCATTAAATGATGATGATATAAGTATGTTTTATGTATGTTTGCATTCATTCATAATCATAGTTGTGGGCTGAATCCTGATGATGTGAGGATTCAGTGAAGGGCATAATTCCCATTGTCGGTGGGTATTCCCATTGATGATGTTGGTACCACATGCATAGTGTCAATCTCATACATATGCATGACTTTTATAACATGATTAATGTATGTTATGTCATGACTTGATGATTTGTGAATGTGTGATGATGAGACGTCTGAATATGAGATGATTGGGTGAACGATATAACTATGATATATTGTTGTTTAAAATTAAATAACATTGGTTAATTGTGATGAGACTCACCCTTACTTGTTGTCATTTTCATATTAAGAATAGCGGCTTTTCGACTTGGTGAGGATTAGCTCATGAGTCAATTTGTTAGTTAGCGTTAGGTGTCATGCTCTGATAGATGTAACACTGGGGAACACAATTTTTTGAGTTTTAGTTAATAAATCTATTTGTTTAATTTACTTTGAGGATTAATGCATTGATGATGTGATGCTAATTTGACGATTTATTCCGCTGTGTAAACATGATATTTTGAATTATGAGTTATGATAAGATGTTTCTTGGTGAATGCATGACAGTGACGGAATGATGTTTATTTAATTGTGAATTGTGACGCCCTTGTTGGATGTTACTCTGATTAATTTATTTAATTTCCGCAGGTTTTAGAAGGGTGTTAGAATAGTGGTATCAGAGCATAGTTGGTCGTTGTGACCAGAGTCTTAGTGTCAGTCTTTCCTGTGTATGTGACTAGTACGAGTTAACATGTCAATACTTTTGTTCTGATTAAATTGTTTGTGATTTTAGCAGAGCAATGGTTGGACGAGGTGGAAGAAACGATGATGCTATCGCTGAGGCTTTGGGCATGATTGCTGGTGTGCTGGGAGGGAATGTAAATGGAGCTGGGATTGGTGCTGACAGGCAATTGGGGAATTTTCAGAGGAACAATCCTCCATTGTTCAAGGGCACGCATGATCCTGAAGGCGCATAGAAATGGCTAAAGGATATTGAGAAGATTTTTAGAGTCATCGATTGTGCTGAGAATCTAAAGGCGAGGTATGGCACACATATGTTGTCTGAAGAAGCTGATGACTAGTGGATGGCGACCAGAGCTGAACTGGATGCTGAGGGTATAGATGTTACGTGGGCTGTGTTCAAGAGAGAATTCCTAAGAAGGTACTTTCATGAGGATGTTCGAGGCAGGAAAGAGATCGAATTCCTAGAGCTGACCCAAGGTAATATGACAGTACCAGAGTATGCCTCGAAGTTTGTTGAGTTGGCAAAGTACTACGTTCACTACAACAATGATGAAGCTAGTGAGTTCTCAAAATGTGTCAAATTTGAGAATGGTCTTCATGATGAGATCAAGCAAGGCATTAAATATCAGAGGATTAGGAGATTTGTTGATTTAGTTTACTGTAGCAGGATCTTCGAAGAGGATAACATTAAGCTGAAGTCATCACACTCTCGCGAGTTAGTTGACAGATAGGGGAAGAAGCCTATGGATAGAGGTAAGCCATACGGTAGAGGTAAATCTGCTGATTGGAAGAAACCTAGTGGGGGAGATTCCAGTGCCCGTATCAGATGCTACAATTGTGGCGAGATGGGACATCGTAGACATGAATGTAAGCTCGATTAGAAGAAATGTTTCAAGTGTGACCAAGTGGGCCATATTGCTGCTGACTGTAAGAAGAAAGTTGTGACTTGCTACAACTTTGGTGAAAAAGGTCATATTAGTCCGAATTGTACTAATCCGAAGAAGAACCAATCGGGAGGAAAGGTTTTTGATTTGACTGGGTCAGAGACTACTCTAGAAGATAGATTGATTAAAGGTACAAGTTTCATTCATGGCACACCTTTAGTTGCGATTATTGATACTAGGGAAACTCATTCTTTTATTTCCTTGGAATGTGCTAAGAGGTTGAATTTAGAGATATCTGACATGAATGGAAGTATGGTTATTGACACTCCTGCGTCGGGTTCAGTAACTACTTCATCTGCTCGTTTGAATAATCCGGTCGATATTTTTGGTAGAGAATTCGGGATGCACTTGGTGTATCTTCCATTGAAACAACTTGATGTAATCCTGAGAATGAACTGGTTGGAATTCAACCGAGTTCATATCAACTTCTTTACGAAGACAATATTGTTTCCTGAGGCTGTTAGTGCTGATGATCTAAACATGACAGCTAGACAAATAAATGATGCCATTGAAGACGGTGCAACTATATTTATGTTGTTTGCATTGATGGATTTGAAAGAGAAAGTGGTGAGTAGCAAACTACCAGTGGTATATGATTTTCCAGAAGTTTTTCTGGAAGATGTGAATGAATTACCACCAGAAAGAGAAGTAGAATTTGCTATCGATTTAGTTCCGGGAACTAGTCCAGTGTCGATGGCACGGTATCGTATGTCGCCGTATGAGTTGGCTGAACTGAAGAAGCAGTTGGAAGAATTGCTTCAGAAGAAATTCATTCGCCCGAGTGTTTCTCCGTGGGGTGGGCCTGTGTTACTAGTAAAGAAGAAAGAGGGTTCGATAAGGCTGTGTATGGATTACAGACAATTGAACAAGGTTACTATCAAGAATCGATATCCACTGCCGAGGATTGATGATTTGATGGATCAGTTGGTTGGAGCGTGTGTATTTAGTAAAATTGATCTGAGGCCTGTGTATCACCAAATTCGTGTGAAAGATTACGATATTCAGAAGAATGCGTTTAGAATAAGGTATGGACATTACGAGTATTTAATAATGCCGTTTGGAGTTACTAATGCACCTGGTGTTTTTATGGAGTATATGAATAGGATCTTCCACGCTTATCTTGATAAGTTCGTGGTGGTATTTATAAATGATATACTAATATATTCTAAGAATGAGGAAGAGCATGCGGGACATCTCAAAATTGTGTTAGAGCTGTTAAAGGAGAAGAAATTTTTTTCCAAATTGTCGAAGTGTGAATTTTGGTTAGAAGAACTTAGCTTTCTTGGACATGTGATTTTAAAGAATGGTATTGTTGTTGATCCTACAAAAATAGAAGCGGTATCTCAGTGGGATAGCATATCAATGGATTTTGTTTCTGGTTTGCCGAGAACTGTTAAGAATTATGAAGCTATCTGGGTCGTTGTGGACAGGTTGACGAAGTCTACACATTCTATACCAGTAAGAATGGATTACTCGATGGAGAAGCTGGCTTAGTTATATATTGAGAAGATAGTTAGTCTACATGGTATTCCTTCGAGTATTGTGTCAGACAGGGATCCGAGATTTACGTCTAAGTTCTGGGAAGGTTTGCAGAAGGCTTTAGGTACTAAGCTGAGATTGAGTTCTGCTTATCATTCGCAGATAGATGGACAGACTAAGAGGACGATCCAATCATTAGAAGATTTGTTACGTGCTTGTGTGTTGGAAAAAGGAGGTGCTTGGGATAGTTATCTGCCTTTGATTGAGTTTACCTACAACAGTAGTTATCATTCGAGTATTGGTATGGCTCCGTTTGAGGCTTTGTATGGTAGAAGATGTCGAACGTCGTTATGTTGGTATGAATCTGGTGAGAGTGCTGTGATCGGACCAGAAATTGTACAACAGACTACGGAAAAGATTAGGATGATACAAGAGAAGATGAAGGCTTCTCAAAGTCGACAGAAGAGTTATCATGACAAGAGGAGGAAGGCACTCGAGTTTCAAGAGGTAGACCATGTGTTTATGAGAGTCACTCCTATGACAGGTATTGGTTGGGCGTTGAAGTCAAAGAAGTTGACACCGTGTTTCATTGGTCCGTTCCAAATTTCTGAAAGAGTAGGGGAAGTGGCCCATCGTATTGATTTGCCGCCGATGTTTGCAAATTTGCATGATGTATTTCATGTGTCTCAGTTGAGGAAATATATTTCGGATCTGTCCCATGTGATCCAAGTAGATGATGTACAGGTGAAAGACAACTTGACGGTTGAGACTTTACTTGTGAGGATTGAAGATCGAAGGCTGAAGCAATTACGTGGCAGGGAAATAGCTTTGGTCAGAGTAGCTTGGGGAGGACCGGCTGAGGAAAATGTTACCTGGGAGCTAGAGAGCCAGATAAAGGATTCTTATCCAGAACTCTTTACTTGAGGTATGTTTTCGAGGATGAAAACTCTTTTAGTGGGGGAGAGTTATAACACCCGTATAATTTTAATTTAAATTTAAATTGGAGATTTAAATAATATTAAAATTATGTTGATTTAGGGAAAATAAAATTAGAAAATGAAAGGTTTTAGGCATTGGACCAATGTATGATGTTAGCAAGAAAGGAGGTGTGAGTTAGTAAATCCTTTTTCTAATTAAAGTTATTTTTCATAAAACAAGAAGAAAATTGGGAAAGAAGAGAAAACGTGAAAGAACAGAGAAGTTGGAACACAAAAAAATGTGAAAGGAGAACTGTAGAGGGAGAGACCAATCAAGAACTCTTGACTAAGGTAAGGGGGGACTCTCCAATTAATCTCTATTAATATATTATGAATGATGATGTTGATTAGAGATGTTGTTTAGGTCAAAAGGTTCCATATTCTGATTGTGTTACTATGTTAATCTGTATATTGAAACCTAGGACTATGAATCCCTAATGAATTGAGTAAAATCATGTTTGGATCGAATAAAATAAACATAGGGTAATAATCTATGGATGATAGATGAATGCCATGTGTTTAGAAGTGTAGAAATTCTGTTCTGGATCCAAAATCGTAGGCTGTAACAGGTGAAATCGCGAGGAAGACGAATGGGTAAGTTGCAGGTTTTGGGATCTCCTGCTTATTTGCGTACGATACGCGTATGAGGGGGTGGTACGTGTATGGTACGCGCCCCATCACGCACCAAAATACGCCATTCTGTTGGTATGCGTATCGTACGCGTATGCTGAAGAGCTGGTACGCGTATGGCCTTGTGGTACGTGTATGAGGTATGTTTGTGTGGTAAATTGATTATGTTCGTATGCATATGATACGCGTATGGTGAGTGCTTTGTGGAAGTTTGGCCCTGTTGGTATGCGTATGGTATGCGTATGGCCAGTGTGAAATTTCAAATTTTGCTGTTTGAGAATTTTGAAAGTTTGTTGATGCGTAACTTTCGAACCGTTAATCTGATTTGAGTGTCGTTTGGACTATGATGAATCAAATGAAATAATGTGTATGATTGGTTGATGTATGATTTAATTGAATGATGTTAATGTATATATAAACATGCTTTAATAATGATGATGATGATGATGATGAAGACTTGAGTATGAGATGATGCTACTCATAAAATGATGATGATATAAGTATATTTTATGTATGTTTGCATTCATTCATAATAATAGTCGTGGGCTGAATCCTGATGATGTGAGGATTCAGTGAAGGGCATAATTCCCATTTTGTGGAATTGTGCTGGTAGGGCCGTATCTTGATGAGGTAGATCGGTAGGTGGGTATTCTCATTGATAATGTTGGTACCACATGCATAGTGTCATTCTCATACATATGCATGACTTTTATAACATGATTAATGTATGTTATGTTATGACTTGATGATTTGTGAATGTGTGATGATGAGACTTCTGAATATGAGATGATTGGGTGAACGATATAACTATGGTATATTGTTGTTTATAATGCAATAACATTGGTTAATTGTGATGAGACTCACCCTTTCTTGTTGTCATTTTCAGATTAAGGATAGCGGCTTTTCGACTTGGTAAGGATTAGCTCATGAGTCAATTTGTTAGTTAGCGTCAGGTGCCATGCTCTGATAGATGTAACACTGGGGAACGCAATTTTTTGAGTTTTAGTTAATAACTGTATTTGTTTAATTTATTTTGAGGATTAATGCATTGATGATGTGATGCTAATTTGACGATTTATTCCGCTGTGTAAACATGATATTTTGAATTATGAGTTATGATAATATGTTTCTTGGTGAATGCATGACAGTGACGGAATGATGTTTATTTAATAATGAATTGTGACGCCCTTGTTGCATGTTACTCTGATTAATTTACAAAGCTCTACTTGATGTCTTTCCATTGTATATGCTTTGAATATCCTTGGAAATCTTTATGAATCCTTTCCTTGAATTGAATTTCTCTATGTTGTGAATGTTGTTGTGAAGTGAAGTATTGTTGTATGATGATGATGATGCAACATAGCGACGTGATTGTAAAGTGACGCATTCTTATGAATGATGATGATTTTGTTGTTGTTGTTGAAGTTCGACATTTGATTGAAAGTGTTCAATGGTTGTTTAGACGATGTTGTGACATATTGTTATGTTGTATTTGTGGATGTGCATCATTGAGTCGCATCCATTGCATATTGCATACCTGAAACTTATGGCAAACACGACAGCCTGAAAACTATGGCAAACACGACGACCTTAATGGGAAATAGAGACGATGTTCCCAATGGCATATTTTGAGACAATGGGAGTTTTACTCCCAATGGTACCACATGCATTTGTATAAGTCGAGTCACATGTGAATTGCATTGGAGTCTTATTTGAGTATGTTGTTGTGACTTGATAAAGATATGTTTGTTGTGATGTGATGACTTGATGATGAGATGTTTGTCGTGATGTGTGGGAATCTTACCTTTGAATTGCACATATTGTCATGGTTTATTATTGACATTTTTTTTCGTTTCATAAGTTGATCATGTGACATGAATTGTTGTATAAAGTGTTGTTATGAGAAGTGGTGATCAATGTATGATCTTTTCTCTTGCTTTGAATATTATCATACGTTTATTTATAATGAAAGATACCTCACCCCTTCTTTTTGAATGTCACCCTTTGTTGGTAACGTGCAGGTAACGACGTGGAAAAGTCGTTTACCTTTTAGATCGTGTCGGTGTGTCTATGCTCTGATACGTAGCACTCGGGGAACGTCTAGGTTGTTTTGACTATGTCATGTTGTCTTTTCGTTTTTGTTATTATATTTGGATGTTGTTATCTCTCATTGGATTATGTTGTTATGTCCTACAGAGATATGTTGGATTTTTAGCTTCCCATGTTTGGCATGTATGACTTGAATAATGTTGTTGATGTTGTTCCGCTGCGATATTATGACTATTTGAGTATTGAGGTTTAATGGATGTGAGTTTCCTTCATATTACTTGCTATGTATCTATATATATGTGAGCATGTGTATGATTTGTTTTACGATGTAATTGTGACGCCTCAAATGTCATGTATATTTTAAGACTTTTACACTCTGATTTTCCTATATAATTCTGGGGTAGATTTGGGGTGTTACAATGCACACCCAACTTAAAATCATCACTCTCGGCTTGATCGATTCCAATCATCGAATCTACCAATTTAACATCCAACTTCTGAGCTTCTCTGATACTATCCAGAAAATCATTATTAATCTTCAACATACCCAATCTAACACTCTTAGGTGTCACTTCACATACCAAACTCGTGTTTCTGAATTGCGCGATCAATTCCAACTCCTTAACCATCATTGCCGACATATGCAAAGCTTTCGACTCAATGCATCGGCCACAACATTAGCTTTTCCTGGATGATAATTCAAAGCGAAATCATAATCCTTCAACAACTCTAACCACCTTCGTTGCCTCATATTCAATTCCTTCTGATCAAACAAATACTTCAAACTCTTATGGTAACTAAATACTTAAAATCTAGAACCATAGAGATAATGCCTCCAAATCTTCAATACAAACACAACAACAACAAGTTCTAAATCATGCATAGGATAATTCTTCTCATGAACTCTCAACTGCCATGACACATAAGCAACAACTTTGTCATTTTGCATGAGCACACCTCTTAAACCCATCTTAGAAGCCTTACCCTTGCACGTCAACTTCGTCAACGGAAGTGCCAACTTTGAGAATCCTTCAATGAACCTGCTATAATAACCAGCTAATCCCAATAAACTTCGAATCTCGGTAGCCGACTTAGGAGTTTCCCATCTCAACACGACCTCTACTTTAGAAGGATCCACAACAATGCCATCACCAGAAATAACATGACCAAGAAAACTAACTTCTTTCAATCAGAACTCACACTTGGACAACTTTGCATACAACTTCTTCCCTTTCAAGACTTGCAATACCAACTTCAAATGCTCAGCATGAACTGATTCAGATTTAGAGTAAATAAAAATATCATCAATGAACACCACCACAAACCGATCCAGATACTCGTGAAAAATACGATTCATGTATTCCATAAATACTCCTGGTGCATTAGTAACACCGAAGGGCATCACTGAATACTCATAATGTCCATAACGTGTCCTAAAAGCCGTCTTCTACATATCCTCATCTTTCACTTTAATCTGATGGTAACCCGACCTCAAATCAATCTTGCTAAACACACGAGCACCAACCATTTGATCCATCAAATCATCAATTCTTGGAAGTAGATATTTTTTCTTATTTGTCACCTTGTTCAATTACCTGTAATCAATACAAAGTCCCATACTTCCATCCTTCTTGTTAACCAACAACACTGGAGCTCCCACGGTGACACACTTGGTCTCTCAAACTTCTTCTCAAGCAATTCATTCAATTGCTTCTTCAATTCCAATAACTCATATGCAGACATCATGTACGGTGCCATAGACACGAGTCTAGTACCAGGTAGAAGATCTATAGAGAACTCAACTTCTCTCTCAGGCGACACATCAGAAATTTCATCATGGAAAACTTCAGGAAATTCACACACCACCTTCAACTATTTTATTATTGTTTGATTCTCAACAGACATTGATGCAATCAAAGCAAACACTTGCATTTCTTCTTTCATCAACACGCACAACTGTCTAGCCGATAACAAATTAACACCTCCCTCTTCAGGAGTAGAAAACCTCACCGACTTGCCATAGAAATTAATATGAACATGGTTATGCTCTAACCAGTTCATACCCAAGATCACATCCAATCCTCTCAATGGTAAGCAAACAAAATTAATCACAAAGTCTCTGTTGAAAATCGACACAAGACACTTTAAACAAACAAGAGGAGTAGTCATCGATCCCTAAGCCGGAGTATCGACAACCATTTCTCCATGCATAGCAGACAACACAAGACCCAATCTTTCAACACAATCTGCAGAGAAAAAAAATGCGTAGCGCCAATATCAATAATAGTAATCAATGATACGCTATTAATAAAACATGTACCTCTGATGAGTGCATCTTCACTAGTGGTCTGAGTTCCCGACAAGGCGACCACCTTTCCACTACCTTGCTCCTTCTTGGAATTCTGTCACTTGCTTCCAATATGCCCCTCTTCACCAGAGTTGAAACACACCATCTGCTTATGCTGGCATTCAGACGCCGCATGTCCAAACTTCCCACAATGGAAACACCTCGTCGCATCAACAGTACACACAGTGCTCTTGTGACCAGTCTTGCCATACTTGAAGCACACAATACCAGCAAGAGCATCTCCCCCACTAGTTCTCTTGCCCTCATTAGCTTTCAGCTTACCCTTGCCAATTGGAGCATCATAAGGCTTGCCACGACCTTGTTGACTCTTGCCCTTCTTCTCATTAATAACTCGATAATGAGCATTGTTGCCCTCCTCATAAATTCGAAAACTATCAACCAAATCAGCAAAGACACGAATCTTCTGGTAACTAACCACTTTCTTGATGCACTTCAAAAATTCACCAGTTGGTCCATCACAGTGTTGGTAAAACTTAGCCAACTCTCCAAACTTAGTAGCATACTCCATAACCGACTTATTTCCTTGCCTTACCTCAAGGAATTTGATTTCCTTCTTTCCACAGACGTCCTCGGGAAAGTACATCCTCAAAAAATACCTACGGAACACAACCCAAGTGATCTTCTCACAAATAACCTCCAACCTCTGGCGAGTCTCTAGCCACCAGTCATCAACCTCAACTGATAGCATATGAATCCCATACCGAACCTTCTGATCTGGTGTGCATTCCATCACACGGAAGATTCTCTCAATCTTCTTTAGCCATGTCAATACGCCATCAGGATCATGAGTTCCCTTGAACACAGGCGGATTCTCCCTCTAGAAAGTAGCTAAAATGCGAGAAGTAGCATTCTCACCAATATTTGGCTGATGTTCCAAAGCTTGAGCCATTGTTTCCAAAGAAGCAGCAATCACAACATCATTCCTCCCAGCCATCTCAACTCGTCACTACAATACAAAAGCAATCATCACAAAATAACAATATACAACTGTTATACCACACTACGACTTGAAACTTGGCCAGACGGACCGACCTGCTCTGATACCACTACTGTAACACCTCAAATCTACCCCGCAATTTAATGGGAAAATCAGAGTATAAAAAATCTCAAAACAAACATCATGATTCGAGGCGTCACATATTCATCTAAAACAAAATCACCAATCATGCTTATAATAAAAGATACATAACACCAATAACGGAGGAATCATCCTTCACTAAACATCTAAATCCAAATAGTTCACAATATCGCAGCGGAATTCAAAGAAAAACATAAATTCAAATCATAACATCCTTGCCAACATGGCAACAACTATTCAACATGTCTCAAAAGAGAACAATAACGTAATCAAACAAAAGATAACAACATCCAATCAAAACATGACGACATGAAGCAACAAGCATCGCAAAAGTCCCCCCGAGTGCTACGTATCAGTACATAGACACACCGACTCAAGCTATAAAGTAAACGACTACTCCACGTCGTTACCTGCACGTTACCAACAAAGGGTAACATTCAAACTAAAGGGGTGAGATATCAGACAGTATAAAGGAAAGTGTGATACTATTCAAAGCGAAGAAAAGATCATACATAGTTCACCACTTCTCATCACAAACAATAATGTTATTATCCAAATACAATAAGATATTCAATAGCACGACTACATCATCAAGATATCACAACATTCGCGTCATAATCACAAACGTTCATAATGCAACTCAATATGCGACTTGACTTTATGCACATGCATGTGGTTCCATTGGGGTAAAACTCCCGTCTCAAACATTTGCCATTGGGCCGTCTCAAACATTTTCCTTTAAGTGCGTCTCAAACATTTGCCATTAAGGTCGTCCCAAACAATGCAATAGATGCGACTCAAATGATGCACATCCAGAAACACGACTTAAACAACATAAGAAACACATCATACATCGTCTCAAATAAAACCAACTCAATGCCAAGGTTTGTAATACCTTAATATTTACCTCCCCCCCCGAGATGTCACACCTCCAGACATTTCATCAAACTCAAGACAGGTACTCAGAGCAGTCACTTGTTTATCTAGTACTCAATTGAGGGTGTTCAAGGACAAAGGAGCTCAGGAAAATGATCAATAAATAAGAGAATGACCTCTAATACAATCACAGGACTCAAATGATTCATTTGTTCACCCATGATTGATTAGACACCAGTCGTCAGGACTTAGGTTTGCTCAGGTCACTAGACTAGAGTTTTGAGCCCATCAAAGACTAAAATCAGGGACCACATTTGGGAAACCCTAAAATGCACCAGGACATCACTCAAAGGTTTCAATCACCTTCAAATGATCCATATGAAAATATCCATTGGGCATTGTACCTCAATTCAAGATCTATAGTCATCAATTTCATCTGGTCTACAATTAGGGTTTTTTTACCTAATTCACCTGGATAGTTGACTTTTAATCAAGACATGGATCCACAATTCAAAACAAGGTTCAATAACTTCTATTACCTCAATATGTTTCACACATATCATTCATTTGGGGAGGAGAACTTGATTCATCATAAAAGTCCAAGATTTCACTTCATTTGGAAAAAGTCAATTGTACAAGATCACCTTTGGCTTTTAGGGTTTTGGGTCAAACCTTGACTTTTAAGGATCAATATCACCAATATATGACTATTGAAGTCATTTGACCAAGAAAAATCAAGAAAATCCATCAAGGATCAAAAAGTCAACAAAAAGTCAAACTAGTGCATTTTGACCTAGTTCATGGATCTCAAAATTTCACCTACACAACTCAAAAAACTTCAAACATGAAAGTTATAGATCTTGCAAAATAAAACAACTTCTCGCATTGGAACTTTTTTCAAGAGATCAATCATTTAAGAGATATGAGCTTTAAAAGTTATAGGTCATAAACACTTGGAAAATTTCTAAGTGTGTTTTAACCTAGTTTTCTTCAAACTTTAGGCCCATTTTACACAATTTTCCCAAATGATTTTGAAGAAACTCCAAACTAATGAATTGAAGTACATGTTAAGGGCTTTCCAAATTGTGCTCATCCTTCTCCAAATTCATTTTGAGCTAAGAGATATGATTGATCAAAGTTAGGCATTTGAGGTAAAATTATAGGTCATGCCCAAGTTTGAAACTTGCAATTTTATGCAAGTGCTTACAATAATTGGTGCCTCTAAAATTGAGAAACATTACAAAGGATAGGATAAAATCGTTTGCATCATTGCACAAATTTTTTGGAGAGAATATTCCAAAACCAAAACATGTGATTATGTAATCATTACATTTGTGAATTATGGAATATGGTGATTCATCAATTGGAATCTTTCCTAAGCCAATTAGAACTCTCCTATGCATCAGAATTGTCCCCTAAGATCATAATAGATCAATGGATGGGGAGCTAGCTTGAAAATGCAATGATTACATTTTGGAGATTCCTTGAATTTCTTCATGGCCAAGAAACTAAAACTACCTCACTAAGCAAGCTCACTCTCTTCAATCTGTACAGAGATCTTTGCCTATAAATACAAGTGCCCTCCTCAGTATTATGGACAACAAAGAAACTCTAATTCTTGCTTTCTCTTTCTCTCCCTCTTGCTTATGGTTTTCAAGAGTTCTTTGGCCAGAAGAATTGAATTCTTCAAACCAGAGCTTTTCTTTTGAAAGTAAGCCTTCTAACATCTCAAGGAGGTTTATTAGAAGTGATCCAAGCACCTGGAACACTTCTGTAAGTGCAAGAACACCATCTTCACTTTCAATTTGGAGCAAAGTCAGTTGGAGTTCTGTAGAACAATTCAGAGGGTGTCAAACAAATCCAAGCAATCATACACATTCCTTAGGGTGTAGTGAAGCTATCCAGATGGTCGCAGCTCATCTGTAGGTGCAGAATTACCATCTCCAATTTCTACTTGAAGCTCAAGCAAGAGGGGTCGAGTAGATCAATTCAAAAGTTTTCAAAGCAATCTAAGTGCCCAGATAGCATCAACAAGGTCCCAGGAAGCTTTTGTGATCATTCATTCAAAGCCAGAAGCTCTCCACCATCACCACGACCTTCAGTTTCAGAGGTAAGTTTTTGAACTCCACCTCTTTAATTTGCGCACCTATTTTGGTAAAGCTCGATACTATTTCATTCATCATCATCAGAGGATTAAAAACCCTCTATCATCATTCATTTATTCTTCAGTATAGCTGTAACACCCTTCTAAACCCCGCAGCAATTTAAATAAATAATCAGAGTAAAAACATAAACACAAGGGTGCCACAATTATTTAAAATAATTAAACCAATCATGGTCAAAGTTATGCTTCATTAGGAAACGATTTAACAAAACACAAATATGTTTATCACAGCGAAATAAGAAACATCATCAACGTAATCAAATGGAAATATAATCCAACACCAAATAAAATAGAGAATTCTCATAAAACTCTATAACTATCGTCCCCCAGTGTTACAAGATCAGAGCATGACCGACACGACCCAACATAAACGGATAAACTCTACGAGTCATCCTCACCAAGCACTAATGCCACTACTCCTCAATCTGAAAATGACAACATGTAAGGGTGAGTCTCATTCTCAATTAGTAAATATTATGCAATTCATAAGCAATAAGCATCATAATATACCGTTCACCCAATTATACACATTCAGATTCACATCTATTATTCATCAAATCACACAATAATAGATTACAATACAAAACACAGAAATCCACACAATCATGCTATGACAAAATGCATATGACACGACTGACACTATGCATGTGGTACCAAAATTCGTGAATCACATTCACAGGACTTCTCTCCTTGATACTACCCTTTAATCGCTCACACCCCACATGGGCACACGATTAACCTCATCGCTCACACCCCCATGGGAACACGATGACTTCTTACTAATCTCCGCACAATGGGAATTAGCCACCAACGATCCACTCATCAACGGGATCCATCATCAATACATATGAATGAATGAAACACACATAACATACTTAAAACATCACCGAATCACGATGAACAACTCACCTCAACACCACATCACCAAATAAGTATGTACATGTTTTCAACATCATTCAAATAGCCATGCATTCATAAAAATCACAATATTAATCACAACCAATTCATCATCACATTAAACACATTGTCACACATATCTCATATGCATACAATGTTCAATTCTCATCAAGTAATTAAATCGAGTTTTAAAGAAATAAAGTCGGCCACCACCCATATTCATCATTCATCATATAAAACATTTAATTACTTGCACAACGCCCAAAACGACACTAAGAAACGATACACGGATCAAAAGATACGTCATTTTAAAATTTTAGAAAAATTTACACTCAGCAAGGTTCGCTCAACGAAGCAAGGCAGAAGCGAATCCTCCGGACCTCCGCTCAGCGGACCGGCGATTTCATCAAACCCCAAGTCTGCGACAGACCCTGCGATTTCACACCCTTTTCACCCAAAAACGATTCCAGACATCACATACCGGCATACCATCATCATATATTCAATTATAACCCACAAAACATCATTTAAACGCATTATTAACCAAATAGTTCACACAATTATCATCAATTCAATCCAATTATAACAACCTAACCTAACAACCCCAATGTCTAATTGAATCAAACCATACATCAATCTACCTATTACCTAAGACCACATAAGAGTTACTAAAAGGAAGAGTCCCCCCTTACCTCGATGAATCTCTTGAATGCTCTCCTTCCGGTTCCACGTTCTTGCCTCTTTCTCTTCTCTTGCCCTTTTCATGTGTTCTTCCTTTCTCCCAAATGATTCCTTTTTCTTATTTTATGAAAAATAAAATAAAATAAATTAACCACAACTTAGTAAAAGGCCTAACCAATTAGCACCCCTCTTTTACTAACATTACACCATAAGCCCAATAGCTCTTACTCCATCATTTTCCAATTAAATCCAAATAAAATACTAAAATTCCAATTATTTAATTTAAATCCAAATTAAATTAATAAACTAAAATTATGGGATGTTACAATAGCCATTTAATTTAATTTTTAATTTTTAGGGTTCTTCACGTATTTTAGATAATTTAGTAGTTATAGTTAATTATAGCTTATGTTAGTCACATATTTTAAATCGTGAGAGAATTTAGAACAAGTTTGATGTTTACATCATCCAATTTGGTTGAGAAATGAGTGAGATGGAAATTCAAATCCATGGAAGCTGGAGGTTGAAGACGAAGATGGTGTTTGGCGCGCCATTTTCAAACATTCATGATTGAGTTTAATATATTTTTATTACAAGGTATTCATATAGCGAATACATCGTTATAGCTCAGTTGGTAAAGTGAGTTTGTGTGTTGCGCGTGCCCAAGGTCTGGGGTTCGAATCCCCCTCGCCCCAGACCTTTTGATTTTATTTTTTTTCTTTGCTCTATACACTTGGTAACCAATAAATTGCCTTGGGGTCACTACTTTGTCACCAAGCGCGTGTTGGCCCAGTGGTGTTATTTTGAACTGGTAACTTCAAGGGCGTCGGTTCAAACCCTGGAGGAGAAAAGCCAATTTTTTACCACTTGTTTATTTCATTTTCTTCACAACTTCACACAATTATTTCATTTTCTTCACAACTTCACACAATCCCCTTTTCTTTTCAACAGACCCTTGCCTAAGAACTTATCTCCTTCAGAAATGATCAACAGATAACCCCTTGATACTAAAATCATACACAGAGAGGTTGCCACAATCTCAATAAGCAGAACTGCCACTCCTGGAATTTTGTTGAGTATAACCCTTCCATGTTTGAATCAGATCATGGTCTGCTTAAGATACTTTGAAATCCTTCTTGATAAGGTGTTTTTCAATCTCACACATTGATTAACATTCTCCTTGAACAGAAGAGATTATTCTTTATCCTTAGCTTTGTTGATCCGATCATAGAAGTTTTGTCTTCATAGTCATCTTCACTAAGTGAAGTCTTCATCATGAAAGTAATTGTGTATGGCCTGAACTCATTACTTGCATCCAGATCAGAACCTGCCCATTCTAATCCACATTATGTCCAAACTGCCACTCTAGACAATAATGTTGCTTTTTCAAACTTCTATATATTCCCAGTCCTTCTACTAGGGAATATGTGCTTTGTGATGTTGATACCTAATACATAAGTTCATCTAAACTCAAACAAACTCTTGACTATCCATAGAGATAACACATCTCTATAGAGGACTTGGAACACAACAAACGAATTGTGTTCACGACTCAAAATAATACTCTATATTCTTTACCAAACAGTTGTAAAGAATGACCTCAGACTTAACAATGCCTGAACACTACCCTTAAACCCTATGATTGACTCAAATAGACAATCATAACCTAGACTCTAAACACTTCTCATATTTGAAAGAAGAACATGAAGGACTCAAACAAGACTCAAACAAAACGAAAAGACTCTATAATCCTGAGCAATTTAAACAACATACCTGGACTTCACCCAAAGTCTTAGTCAAGAAATGTTATTTGAGAACAAACTGCACCAGGTGGACTCATGCATAGGTGGGATCATGCACTTAGATCAGAACAAGTGATACACACCATCAATTCATGTCGTCAGATGATAATGCAAAGAATCTTCTTTGGTGGTCTTTGAGAAAACACATGACTTGAGTTATGTTCTGAGGATTTTGTGTGACTTTGTTCTTCTTTCTTCAAGATTAGTCTCTGAAAGACTTTTCAAATGAAAAGAAGTAGAAAAACATTGTCTTTGCTGATCTTCATACTCTTTTACTCCCCCTGAGATATACAACTTTGGAACATCTTTTATGTTCGTCCTTGAAGTTCCCTTCATTTGGAATTTGCCACAAATTCCAAGTTTAGAAACCTCAGTTTGCTTGCTACACAAGATCCAGATTGCCACATTCTGTAACTTGGAATAGAAGAAACTATGATTGTATAACCCTAAATTGATCTTCAATAACATGTCTGAGTTGTTTTATACAGACTTTATAAATATCCAGCTCCCATCAAGATATTTAACAGAATTAGTATCCCACATCAGAGAATCTTGCATTCTTATTTGATGTGTGAAGATAATTGGGAACTCATGGTTGTAAGAACTTCTTCTTAGCATCCAGGTTCTAAACCTAATAAGTACTAAGTCTCCCGTCAAAGTACTTACCAGCTTTTCAGTTAGAATTTGCTACTCACACTAGGTCATTCTGATTGATGACCTCTTCACTTTTATACTTTATGTTCTTGGAAAATACATAAAATAACTGAAGATCTTGAGATGTTGTAACATCAGATGTGACATGATCCTTCATGGTTCTTGGTTAACATCTTTAATGTCAAATTGACAATACTCAGGTTAGTAACAGAATAATCCAATAGTCAGCAATATCCAGACACATCAAGGGATAAAATAGCCAGCATCTCAATAAACTTTTCTTCAGACATTAATTTTGATTTTGAGATGAAGGATGCCATGGTCTGTACCTATAGAGGAGATACCCTCAGCTAGGTTTCTGGAACAGATTTAGTTATAGCATAACACTGAATTAGTCAGATCCATCTGACTTCCTTGATTTAAAAACATACTACCCTTTCTGGATAACAGCTAGGGCAGTACACATTCTTAACCATATTTCACTGTGATAGAGTCACAGTATTCAGCTCCAACAACTACTATATGGTTATGAATACTTATCTTGTTTCGTTGATCAGAGGAAACTTACAGGTATAGGCTCTTCAAAAGTAAAACATAAAGGATTAGAAAGGAATACCTTTATGAGTTTTTCTTAGTGGAACTGAGCACATGTTAATCGTGTCCTGATTAACTTAGCCAGATGTCTCCTCTTCCAGACTAGGAGTAGGTTTCAAACCAATGTTCTCACACTACATTAGTTTAGCACCAGAACATCTGTTCTTCAGCTGGTAGCTTCATACCAGTTCTTAATGTCCCAACATCAGATAGGACATCTGTTCCTCCTTCTAGGAACACTTCAACCTTGAAGATTTCAAGGTACACACTTGCAGATAATTATGAATATCATTGATCAGGTCACATTCATCAGCTCTAATAAACCATGCCATTATGAGTGGACTTCAGAGATTACTCAAGTATCTTTGACACTTTAATTATAGCTGTCATTACCTGACATACATTATGTTGAACCTTCATAACCCTAGGGTTTCTTAGAGACTATGCATCGGAAAAATAGTCATATATCAACAGAATTCACACAATGCCTAATTTAAGTGTTAGTAGTAAGCATGACAACTACAGATTGATTGTTACTCAACCTTGCACAATGCTTGCTTCTGCACCAAGCAAGTGATTAGACCAAACCAAAATCCTGACTTGATGAACTCACAGACAACAGAGGTTACCTTATCAATATCTTCACTCCCGCATGAAGGTTTTGATGAGCTTCTTCTCTGTTCATAGATACCAGTTGAATTCGTATTTAAATTCAAGTTCTTCACTCCCGCATGAAGTCCTTGGACTTAGCACTCTTCGTTCCAGCATCACAGCTTTTAGGTTAGGTTGGTCTAATCATATAGGTCCATCCTCCACTTCAAGGGACCATACAATATGAACATTCTTTGTTCAAACACTCTTCTGCTTTTACCACAACCAGAATTTATCCCTTACGGATCTCATCCAAAAACAGACAGGATGCCTGCTCTGATACCAATTAAAAATTCTGGTATGATAGACTCGGATGTCAATCCTGATGTCAAGACATCTGATCAGCAGAATACAAGGATCCCTCATTATTTAATTACTCTTAGGATAGAGTCAACGAGACCTGGGATCACACATGTTCAGCATACATAACCAGATTATAATTTTTACATGGTTCTGTACAGGATAAGCTAACACTTCTAAACCTGATGTTATAGACAAAGTCATAACATTCATAACTGAACAAATAATGCAGAAGATAAATAACACAGTTAATTGTTAACCCAGTTGGGTTCTAACTAACCTACTCTAGGGGCTACCAAGCCAGGAAGAAGATTCCACTATCAATAGTACTATTTTATATAAACAACCTCTGGTTTACAGATAAACAACCTCTGGTTTACCTAGTCACTACCCAATGCATTCTCTATCTCAGAACTCCATCCAAGATAAGAAAACCTCTGCTCACTCCCTGGTGATACCTAACTGTTACAACCCTGCAATAGCTATTTGCACAATTAACAATGAACACATACTTGATCTGCTTCACAGCTTCAATCAAGCTTACAATACTCAACTCTTACCTACAGGTTTCGAGTGAGGACAATCACTTCTCTAACCTACAGGTTTCATGAAGGACAAATCAGTGACCTTCCCACATACCGGGAGGTTCACCTACACGGCTAACCCTAATGGTTACATCGTTCTAAGTGCTGGCTAGCATCCTAAACTAGGTTACAAAGTTTCCTATTTATAACCTGATCCCAATTGGACTTGGGCTTACAAATTGCAGCACTCTGGATGTTACAAATATGCAGAAAATATTCTGCTACAAATAAGGTCTTTTAATCCGGAGTTTCCTAAATTAGAAACTGCTGAATCCAATCTTCTGATCTGATTCTTCAATTATTCTTTTGACCTATAAATATGCGCCACATAGGATTACATAATATTCACATAGAATATTCTGTATCTGTTAAGTACAAACTGAATCTTCCTTCTAGTTCTACAGGTGCGATGTCATGAGTTGATGTCATGACATTCCATCTAACATTGTGCTTGTACCTATTTTGTTCTTTATAAACTTGCAAGATCACATTAGTATTATGTTTTACTGCTATTATGTTTTAACCAAACATAGATGCCAATCAGCCAATAAAAGCACTAACACATACCATAAGAGGATAGGAAGTCCTTTCATTGGATGTTAAGGGTCATCGAGAATTTATCGTTCGCCATAAAACTGTCCCTACCATATAGAGGGTAGGTAGTATATAGGGAAGGATAGAATAGTCATTTTAGGCAAAAGTAAGGATACCTTAGCATTCGAAGGGACTATCATCATTTATCGAGGCAACATCGAGGGACGAGATCATTTTATTCGTAGGCAACTCGAAGGGACTATTATCTTTTATTCCGAGGGACTATGATGATTTGAATTCGTAGGCAGCATATGCTAAGGTCCCTACATCCGAGGGACTTGACTATTTTTGATCGAAAGGCAGCATAAGAGGAGGTACCCTAAAGGTGAGTGTGTGAACAGTAAAATGAGTGTGTTAGATTCAGATATTTTATCTTGAAATTAGTGGGCTAACGGTTTAATTAACTGTTGCAACTCTCTATTTTACTAACCACGCAGTTAATATATTTACAAGAAAATAAATTGCGGAAAGTAAATATCCTACGCTATTACAAGGCTTCGGGGAGGGGGATTACATAACCAAAACGGAAAAGACAGAAAATAAATGCAGAAAATAAATCTACAACTATTACAAGGCTTTGGGGCAGTTACATAATAATAAATAAAATATGCGGAAAATAAAAAGCCTAAATACTATTACAACCCTTAGTAGTTACATAATATGAAAAACTATGAAGAAATAAAATACAGAAATAAAAAACCTAATTACTATTAGAAACCAGTAGCAGTTACATAAATTAAAAAAATTACGCGAGAAAGTAAATAGCAGACGTATTGAGAAGTCAAAAAAATATTTGAAGAAGAGGAAAAAGATTTGATGTTTAGAAAAATATTTTAAGTTAATTTTAATTGAATCCTAAATTAAATTAAGAGTATCCTAAATCTAATCAATTATTGAAAAAAATTATCTAATTAAATCTAATCTAATTGAATTTTAAATTGGAATTTAGTCTTAATTAAAAAATCTAATCTAATCCTAATTATAGTCAATTAAAATAAATGTCAAGACAATTAAATCATATTAACTATTAAAACTAAATGTTTTTTTGTGATTTTATGATTTTATGGAAATTAAATGAATTAAACAACCTAATTACTAAAATTAAATTAATTAAACAAAAAGGTGAAAGAAAAAATAATGAATAGTCTAAACCCTAATCCTAGTCCTAATTAGTTATGGGTTGATTTTAATTATGTGGTTAAATAAAGAAAATTATAGAGAAAGAAGAAAGAAGGAAAAATTGACAAAAAGAAGGGTAAACTAAGGGGTCGAACCCGAGTTGGGACGGTGATTGGCGCTCTTACTCCACAAATCGTGCCAGCGTGCTTTTGGTGTTAGTGGATGGATCGCCAGCGGTTAAGGCGTGAAGGAGTGATGCGGATCCAATTTATTCGTTGGTTCTGACTGAGTTCCACTTCTCTTTTGTTTTCCTCTTCTACGTCTTTGGTAGATTATTTTCCATGTGATTTCATATTCTTCCCCATATGTATTCTCTCTTCTCCATTCACACAAACAAAATCAAATCAAAAGAAAACAACACTTTCAGAACAATAATTATGGCCATCAATTGAACCAATAAAAGCTAACAAAATAAAAAAAATAAACAACACCACCTGAGGGCTTCGATGGCGGTTTGTAGAGGAAAGATGTGCGTTGAACCACTCGGTTCTACGGTGAGAGGAAGATGTAAGTTCTCTAGTTTCTTTTTGAAAGTGTTCTTGATGTTCTTCAACAAGCTATGAATTTGTTATGGTATTCATGAGAGAAAGTGAAGTTTGATCTTAGAGAGAAGGAGGAGAAAATAATCTTTGTGTTTGTGAGAAAAGAGAGAGTGAGAATAAGGGTTAGAAAGTTGTTGTGAATGCCTAATATGTAAAAATTAGTTATATTTATAGTGTAACTTAGGTCAACAAATATGGAATAAAAAAAATCAAATATTAACTATTCATTAAAAGCTCAAATCAAAAATAATTTGATTGTGATCTTTTAAATGATTAACTAATATTTTCTTAAAAAGATCTTTACTTGTTACCAAAGTTGTGAAAAATGTTAAAAATAGAACATATAAAATTAAAAACTTCTTTTTTTGGATTTTTTGAATATTTTATGATTTTTGATGATTTTTTGACTAAAAAATGCATAAAAGTGAAAATTGACTACTTTAAAAAATGCATATTTAAATAGTGCAAAAATTAAATTAAAATAGTAAAAAAAATACAATTTTTATGATTTTTGAATAAAGAGAAATAAAGTTACCATCAAAATTAGAAAACAAATAAAAGGGAGAAAAGTTAGAAGTGAGATTCGAGCCCGGGACCTCTCGCTCTTGTACCTTTTAATCTCAAATTCTTACCAACTGTGCTACGTCATTTATTCAAAATAAAGTGACATTTGCAAATATATGAGGGCAAATTTTAAGGTATGACAGCTGCCCCTGTTCAATCTTCTTAAACCTGAGGATGTAGATTGACCTGTGTGCCAGTCGGAATCTGAAGGTGGGAGTGGATTGAACACTAGAATACCAAGAAATTTGCCCTTGCTGATGCAGGGACTTTTTCTGGAGGTGGGCTTAAAGATGCCACCTAACTTGTTAGAATTGAAAGTTAGAATACGTAGTACGTTAGACTGTATGTGAAGGACATACTTAGGATGAGTCGTACGTTAGACTGAATCCACTGTATTGATAAATGTCAAAGTAAGCGGTACGTTAGGTTGTACTTTAGGACGAGTCATATGTTAGACTAGGTCCGATTGCATTGATTAATGTCTAGATAAGCCGTACGTTAGGCTGAAGGATAGGTCGTACGTTAGACCGGATCCGGTTGCATTGATGAATGTTTGGACAAGTAAGCCGTACGTTAGGCTGTACTTTAGGACGAGTCATACGTTAGACTAGGTCCGATTGCATCGATAGATGTCTGGAAAATCCGTATGTTAGGCTGAAGGATAGGTCGTACGTTAGACCGGATCCGATGGTGTCAGGATTAAGTTATTGGCTCCTTTGCCCTAAGCGTCTGGATCATATAAGTGAATTGATTGTCGTGACTCTATTGTAATGACTCCATTGTCGTGACTTCATTGTCATGACTCCATTGTCGTGACTCCATTGTCGTGACTCCATTGTCGTAACTCCATTGTCGTGACTGCATTGTCGTGACTCCATTGTCGTGACTCCATTGTCGTGACTCCATTGTCGTGACTTTATTGTCGTGACTCCATTGTTGTGACTTCATTGTCGTGACTTCATTGTCGTGACTCCATTGTCATGTTCTTTTCTGAATTGAATGTCATGATTAAGTCTGTTTGTTTCTTTAATCGTGTCAGCACCGTTCGTAGTAACTGAATTAGATCTTGGAAAATGATCGTGTCTACACCATTCGTGATGATAGAATTAGATCTTTGTATGTTGATCGTGTCAGTACCGTTCGTGGTGACCGAATTAGATCCTTGAATGATTTTGATTAATGCCAGGGGACTGATGTAGGTATCATTGCCAGGGGATTAATATGATAGAGACCAACTGATCACCGCCAGGGGACTAACATGATGAGAAGGATTTTGATTACTGCCAGGGGACCGATGTAGATTTCATTGCCAGGGGACTAATATGATAGGAGCCAACTGATCACCGCCAGGGGACTAACATGATGAGAAGGATTTTTATTACTTCCAGGGGACTGATGTAGATATCATTGCCTGGGGACTAATATGATAGGGACCAACTGATCACCGCCAGGGGACTAACATGATGAGAAGGATTTTGATTACTGCCAGGGAACTGACGTAGATATCATTGTCGGGGGACTAATATGATATTTCACTACCAGGGGACTAATGTGATGGGAATTTGATATGAATGGTTATCAGAACGAATATTCGTCCGGATTGCTTTTGGGAAGAAAATCTGATTGTTGGAGTTGATAAGTTGTTTTATGATATTCGTCCGCTTAGGAACTTACCTGAAAAACAAAGTTAGCAGCATGAAATGCCATGATGCATGGTATGTATTTATGTAATGATTGATTAGGAATGATGTATGTATGCAACATGTTGTCAACGATGATAGTAGATCATAGAATAGTCTGGCAGGGAAAATACATCCCTGACTATTGTGGAGAATACAAAGTACAAGTCATCTGTTTTAGTGTGAACTCCTGCATCATGCTCGAGGATACTCAGCTGGGGATTTATGATTTTTGCTTGGGGATGAGAGCCATTTGAGTGGTTGATCTTGATGTACCCTGATTGGGGATAGGAGAGATGAATATAATCTCCGATGTTTCGTCTGACTCAACTCAATTGTGAGTGCCAACCTTTATGGCGATTATTCGAAGATAGCTTCTTGAGGACTACTCTGTTGGGATATGCTCCTGTGGGGAAGGCGGTGTGGGGAGGCGTGGATGCCTTGAACATTTCCCCCAGTGATCATAGTAACTGCCGTTCCTGGGCTTGTGTTGATTGAGGCACCGATGAGTATTGGTCGAAGTGTCAATTGGACTTGCCTAGATTTGCCCCTGCTAGTAGGGATTTTTGAAAGATTTGCCTTGCCAGGACTTTTATGAGATGTGTACTATGGGTGACATGCCCCTAGTAATCATATGCTTAGTATAATGCCCCATATTGACTGGGAAGTAGCTTTAGACGCACCTGGGTGTATGCCCTTAATTTTTTGGCATCCTTGAGAGATTCTCAGAATCTTGACCTGATTTCCCTTGATCGATCGGATAAACCATGTCATGCCCCCTTGTATACGTAGGAGACGTTGCTTCTGAAGTGATCTTGTCTATTGGGACAACTTTTGGTCATTAGTTGTACCCTGTGCAAATTCTTCTTGATGCTAACATTTGAAATTATGTAGCAAGATATGTTTAATAATGAATTCATGAGATGCAATGCATATGTATGTCTTGTTTTTTTTTGAAAAAAATTAAAAAGGAGATGTAAAAGCGTGATGTTTATAAAAACGTGATGATTGTAAAAATAAGATATCAACTCGGCATTTATGGGAAACCTCAAGGAGTCAGGATACCTTTTTGGTGATAGTATGCTTTCGAACTAACCATGTTTCAGTTAGGACTTTCGAGGGTTGTAACGTGGCTTGGTTCACAGTTTAGGAAACAAAGGATAATGGCTCAAATTTTCTTTGTACCCATCCTAATCTTCGTGATGTTCTTCGATCCTATGCTCAGTTAACTTTTCGTTTAAGTCCTAGCAGAGCTTGAAGTCGTAACACTGACATTTGATGATGGTTAAAGCACCAGAAGTTTATTTGGACAGGCAATCATCCCTTTTTGTAATTATTTTACTTTTGTCGAGGATTTTTTGGGACCTCTTTGTTTTTTTTACTTTGTTATCCCTAACTTTTGCCTGAACTGTTTATTTTGAGATTACAGTCAGCGGGACATTTTGATTTTTCGTAAGTCGCCTTCATAGGTTTTGACTTAACAGTTTTTTGTTTCTTTTTTATAGATGTGGATTGCCTGACTTCATGGTTACAGGAACCCATCGTTAATTGTGTAGACAACGACTAGTATAATTGAGTTAACCGAGTAACTACCCTGCCCCAGGTTATGATCAAGGTTTCAATTTGCACGTGAAAGAAACTTCTACTCCTTAGGCTCAAAGGGGTTGACGAGGGATTAACAACCTTATTTCTCCAATGTTTAGGAACTGAAACAATGCTTGTACATCGTCAACATAGTCCGTTCAAAAGCATACTGTAGGAGGTTGCGGTATCGTTTTCGTCATCCTCCCTTAAAAGGCTTACAGCTTAGACGGAGTTGAATATCACAAAACATAAACAAAGTAAAGACACAGTTTAAATGAGTGATGGAGAAATAATTTATTCAAGACAAACATATGCAATGCACTAATGATGATTATTAAAACAGATAATGTCTATCATGAGTTAAATGTTTAAACAGACAGGAAAGAAAATTGCAAATGAAAGCAAACCTAATGACCAAATAATCCATCCTTCCAGACATTAGTCAGACTTGTCATGATTAGGCATGGGAGTAGTGATCACCATAGGGGTCTTAGGAGGGTTGAATTTGATTTCCCCATCATTGATCAGATCTTGATTCTTATTCTTCAATGTTCAGTAATTGTTAGTGTCATGTCCAGGACTATTGGAATGGTATGCGCACCTCGCATTGGGCTTACAGCTAGGGGCGGAAGTGTTGGGCTTCATAGGAGGATCCCTCACATTAATCAAGTTTGCCTTCAGCAAATGTTGTAATGCCTAAGCCAGTGACATGTTGGTTTTTGTGAACTTCCTTCTAGGCGTGTTTTGCTTGTTTTGACGATTTTGCTGTGGCACCGGTGTGGCGATCAAGACTGCCCCAACATGTTGGTTGCGTTTATCACAACCTTTCTGGTTGTGCACATTATTAGCCATATGAGGCTTCTCAAGTGAGTTGAAATCAATGAACTTGTCATCAATTAAGTCTTGAATCTTGTGCTTCAATTGCCAACAATCCTCTGTATTATGACCAGGACTATTCGAATGATAACCACACCTCACATGATACTTGTACCCAGGAGTAGGATTGGAAGGCAATGAATACGGAGGCAATATAGTTATCAAGTTCTGATTGAGCAGTTGTTGCAGAACTTAAGACAGCGGTGTGTGCAACAAAGTAAATGATTGCTTAGGTTTGAATTTCCAAATACCTTGACTACCTTGCTGCCTATGCTGATTCTTCTCCTTCTTAATCAGTAGTGCCTTTAATTCTTCCTGCCCCTCGGCCAAGTTAAGGATCATCTCTTGGAACTGGTTATTCTGAGCCTAAAGGTCTTTGACTGATTGCTCGAGATCCATTTATGCTAAACTAAACAGCGAGAGAGGTTGAGAGACCTGTTATGGTAGGAACGTGTTATGCAATGTTATGAATGCAAATGCAATGTTTTCAAGGATCTTTAGGAAATTTAGTTTGCGACATTTAGAAAGTGATTTGGTCGCATCTTCGTTTGAAGAACTCTGATTCTTGGATGTTCTTCTATGGGAATCAAACTCACCATATCCAGTGGGTCATATCCTCTGATTCGAGATACTCGTTTCTGAGTTTGAAAGCATATGGCTAGAGGAAAATAAATCCTCTTGCCCCTTGATAGGTACTGTGTCTCTGAATTTGAAGACGTGTGGCTAGAGGAAAATAAATCCTCTTGCCCCTTGATATAAATTAAGTCCTTGATAAGAGCACCTGAAATTGTGCGCCCTAAATTCCTAAGATCCTTGAAAGGGTTAGTTAAGATGTTATGTTATGATGTCATGATGTCATGTGAATGCAATGCATTAGGTAAAGCACAAGGTAATAAGGTCAAGAATGTCCTACAATCAAAACCTGCAAGGAAATCATGTGGTTAGATAGCAAACAAGTCACACAAGAGTCCTTAAGTTTTAAAGGCTTGCATGAAGTATGACCAGGTGACTACCCTTCCCCAATAGGTACTTCTAAGGATAAGGATGAAATCAGCAACGGGTTCTACCAGTTACTCAGAATTTCCAGCCCCTCTAAAGCACCCTCGAACATTGGTTGATCACTTGGGGTTAGCCTCATTACTTGATCCCATAGTGGCTTGATCACTTGTTTGCGTCAAGTTTCCATCAGGCATTGGTTGCGCTGGTGCAGTTTTGAATATGCGACCGTTACGAGTCATGCTTCCAGGTCCAACAATGCTTGACACAGCAGAGTTGATACCAGAATTGTACTCCCAGGGCACTGCTTTCATTTTGTCCAAAGGATATGGATCTTTGATCGGGATGATCCTAGTGTGCTCTTGTGTAGGTATCATCAATGGTGGTTTATAACAGGGGATAATTAACGGCTTCTTTGCCCCTTAACTGGGTATTATCAATGGCTCGTTTCAATCCACCATAGCCACATATTCTTCCTCATAATGCTCTTCAAGTTGAATCAATCCTTGATCCACGAGTCTATGCAGAGTGTCTTTAAAAGCTTCGTTGTGTTCTAAGATGAACCCCTTTATAAGTAGATACCTCTTAAGTGCACCTATGGGTGAGCTTCTTTGTTGAACCAACTCTTGCTCAGTAACGACCTCAATTGCATTGACTGCGCCATCATGGTGAGGCATAGGATTTGTTTTCACATTAGGTTTGTTAAAGGCGATTTCTTGAGAGCCCAACATTTCTCCAAGGTGTGTCCGAGAGAATTAGCATGGTATTCACACCTTTCATCAGCCCTGTAGTTGGGTGTAGCCTTGCCTGGAAGAGACGGTGCCAATGGTTTGATTTCTACCAATTGTTCATTTATCAAATACCTTAGTATCTCCTTTTTGGAAGTAGGCAGAGGATCAAATCTCCTTTGAGGGCCTTGGAACCGGTTTTGTTGCGGTGGGAATGACATAGGAGGTCTAGATTCTTGGTGCACCACTGCATTAGTATCTCCTTCCTTCTTTTATGCGAAGGTTGGAGTGGGTCTCTTTGAATGATAAGATCCAGATGGAGCTCCTTGTATCTTCCCATTCTTAATTCCGTTCTCGATTCTTTCACCAATAACCACCAAATCTGAAAATCCTGAGGATACGCTTCCAACCATTTTGTCATAGTATGGCCCTTGTAAAGTGGCCATAAACATGTCTACCAGCTCTTTCTCCATCACGGGAGGTTGGACTCGGGAAGCCATTTCCCTCCACCTTTGGGCATACTCCTTGAACGATTCCTCCTTCTTCTGTGACAAATTTTGGAGTTGCATCCGGTTAGGTGCCATGTCCAAATTGTACTTGTATTGCTTCAGGAATGTATTAGCAAGGTCATTCCAGCTTCGGATGTAAGATTTCTCCAATTGCATGTACCAGTCAACAAATGCTCCGCTCAAGCTATCTTGGAAGAAATGTATCATCAGCTTTTGATCATGAGCATAGGCAGTCATTTTTCTCACATACATGCGCAAGTGATTTCTTGGACATGTGAGCCCTTTGTACTTTTCAAAATTGGGAACCTTGAATTTGTGTGGAATAGTCAGATCTGGGACTAAACTCATTTCGAAGATATCCACATCGAAGGCATCATACCCTTCTACAGCCTTCAGTCTCTCTTCCAGCGCCTTGATTTGTCCGCTATCCTTAGAATCCTGCCCAGAGTTAGGGGGAGTCAGTTTGTGTTGAGGCACTTGGTTTGTGTCATCCGTGTACCCATACTGTAAATCCAAGTAATCTTCATCCTTAGGAAGATTGTTGACAGGGATGCGAACTGTGCGAGAGGTCCCCTCTTTTTGAGCAGTAGGAATAAATCCTTCTTGAGAGGGTTCTCCCTCTTCATGGGTTCTGATGACTCTTTTAGAGGAGTAAACATTTGCTTTGTGAGAGTCACTACCTCGAACATATCCCAACAACAGGTTGCCATCATCCGGTATTTCCTCATACTGATCTTGAACTTCCTTAGCCTTGTCCTGCTTATCCTTGAGATCTTTCATAAAGCTCAGCATTTGGGTCATTCCTCCCTTAATCTCTTCTACAGTACCTTTCAGTTGGGTTACCTCTTAGCGAAGGGAGGCTTGATTCTGCTCTAATTGTTCCGTTGCTTTCTTCCTTTGAGATCTTGTTTGGTAGGGCGGTATGGTTGCAATGGCGCGACTAGAGATAAAGACAGTTTTTTCTTTTTAATGTTTTTGCAAAAAATAAAATGATATGCAAGCTATGAATGCTATGTTTATGCTATGCTCATGTCTTATCCACGTCATTATTATAATATATTTATATATATATATATATATATATATATATATATATATATATATATATATATATTTAGTAAAAATCCCCCTTTTTTTTAATAATCCTTTTTGGTGAATAATTGCGAAGAAATTGAATAATGCGGAAATAAACACACTTTATTAATTCAAAAATACATGAAAGAAAGTACAATTTAACTCGTTCATATTGCAAAAGGGAATAAATAACCAAAGAAATTAAACTTTCAAATAAATAAAATAAAAACTATAAATGACTAAGAACGCCTATGAATATCCTCCTTGAATTTGTCCACCATGTCTCTACAAAGCTCCATGAATTCCTTCACTACTTCGAGAAGGATGATGGGGGAAGACTCCGCTCTTTCAAAACTCTTAGGAATGTCTTGGATTAAATCATTGAACAAATAGTCTAGCTTATCATAATTCTCCCGACATTTCTCATATTCTTCAAGCATCTTGGGAACCATGCTCACATGCTCATTTGTCGTAGAAACAATTGTGTATTGTATTTTCCAATAATCCCCTTCATCCCTTGCCGCCTCATATATCTCCCTTTGCCTTATGAATACTTGCCTAAGTGATGCCATAGCTTGAAGTGCTCTATTGCACTCACCGGTGCGCTGTAAAAGTGCTTCTTCCGTAGCCAATCTCCTTGTGCGCTCTTCTTGCCCAGAATTGCGAGCTTCTTGAAGATCATATTTGAGATTCCTTATTTCTACCTCTTGATATTTAGTCCTATCAGTTAATTCAAAGACTACAGCTTCTAGATTTTTCTCGGATTCCGCTTTGTCATGGGAAGCCTTTTCATAACGCCTCCTCCACCTTGCAATTTCTACACCCGCTTGTTCCAACCTTTCATTGTGTGCAATTAGATCAAAGTTAGCACTTAGAACTCCATCAGTTGCACGCTTTCTTTTACTCCTTTGTCTATCATTCTCTTCCTTAGCGGCTTGAAGCTCTTGGCTCTTCTCCTTAAGATCGAGGCATAGTTGGCTCTTTTCGTTGGAAAGTCGATGTATGTCAAGCTCTAATTTTTTCTTTTCCTTACGGGACGCCTCTAGGGCAGCCTTGATTCCTTCTATCTCTTCGATGGATAGAGAAACAGGATTAGGAGAATGGGGCTTGTATGCGGGATCCACAACAAAAGGAAGCAAAATCTTTCCAACTCTCTCTTGAACCCATTTAGTGTAAGGTTCCTTAGCAATGACATTTTTTGGCCCATAGTTCTTTGTTTGAACATGCTTCCAAGCTTGAATTATCTTCTTTAATGTTCTTGGATTTCCTTTCCCATTGTCATGCAAAATTAACTCTTCCACTTGTTGATCGGAAGGCTCACAATCCATAGAATGACCCAATTGGCGCAATGCTAACACGGGGTTATAATTAATACAACCTAAAGTTCCCATTAAAGACACATTGATGAATTCTCCACATTTGTAAATAATTCTTTCGGAATTCAATTTCCTTGCAAACCAAAAGATAGAATCCGCTTTGAGAGCCCTTAATTTCTGAGACCAATCATGCCTAGTCAAATCTTTGATTAAATAATTAGCCTTGTAAAGATGAGAAGTCAACCAAGAGTACAATAAATGAACACAACAGAATATCATTCACCTTTTCTTTTCATATCGATCATGGATAGTATAATAAATATTAGCAAGAATAGTGGGAGTTAGATCCTCATTGGAATTCCTAAAGGATGTGAAAACATGAATAGCAGCATGATCAACATATTCCGCCTTCTTAGAGAACAAAATAACACCAAAAATCAAGAGAGCCAAAAAATGTCCACAAATGTCCCATTGTTTCTTTTGAGCATAAGACATAGCTTGAGCTTCTAAATAAGTTCTCCTAATTCCTTGTATATTACCATCAGTCTTGTAATTAGCTTCTAAATCCGCATCGGGCACTTCTAAGGCTTTGGCCAAACCAGAAATCTCAACTTTCTTTCCAGCACCTGTATAAAATTCATTTTTAACCCTTGAAAACCCAAGCATAACATCCATCTCTTTCAAGGTAGGAGCCAACTGAAAATCCTGAAATGTGAAACACCTAAGCGGAGGATAATAGAATTGGATCAAAGCGGTGATAGCTTCTTCTTGAACCTTAACCTTGAGCAAATCCAGAATATCCCCATAACGGCCCACAAACCTGTTCAAAGCGGTTGATGACATTTTATCCCTGATTATCCTTAGTTTCTTGATATCAGGCACTGAGACAGTAAGGTGGACAATAGGCTTCTTAGCATTCATTTTCCTGAATATTCACCAAAAAGAATTATTACTTTTTTATTCTTCTTTTTTCTCTTTTTTTTTACATGTGGATAAGACATGATAAAAAAAATATGCATATGATGTATGATGCATGCAACCAATTATACACACACAAAAAACACAATATAATAATAATAAGCACATATTTAGCATATAATCACATAGGCCCTAGGTTCATAGGTTCGACGTGACGGCTCGGGGGCCTACCATTCCCATGGGTATGTTCTAGAAGGTCTCATGGGGTCGTTCGTAGCCTTCGAGACTTTTTGTCTCTTTAGATTTTAAAACAGCTCATTTTATCCATGAGGTTCGAATTTTAGGGGTAGGTTCTCAGAGAGATCAGCTAAATACCAAGTCCAGCCCTCAACAAGGTCGAGCCTCGTATCAGACCTTTCCGGATATTTAACCCACTCTGAGTGGAATTATAATAAGACTCGTAGGCGATGTAATTCCCCTCTGGTCTTAAATATAATTCCCACGCTTAGGCTTAACAGCAATTATATATAAACCCAACAGTGCAAATTATATAACAGTTAAACATTTTAATGCAGATATGTCAAATAAACATTTAATGAAAATAAAGACAATAAATAAATAAACCAGAAATTAAATATTTATTAAAAAAACACAAACCCTGCCCCAAACCCTAAAAGTGGCAAATTAGCCAAACCCTAAAATTCGCCAAAAACCTAAACCATTAACCAAAACCTAAACCCTCTCAAGCCTTAGGAGCATAATAATTAACTGAAGGTGTAGTCCCCAGCAGAGTCGCCAGCTGTAGCAACCTGCCCTAAAAATAAAGATTTAGAGTCGCCACCTATTCTGAAGGGCGAATAGGAAACCCTACGCAGTATAAAGATTCAGGGTAAGATTATTATAATCAGGTTAAGGGAAGGTGTTAAGCACCCTTAACCCTTTCCTAAGGGTTGCATTGTAAAGTAAAGGTTCATGACAAAATTTATGAGGTTTATAGCTAAAGAGGTGAAGAGGGCGAAATGTGAGATTTTAAGATGAATTGAATTTTTAGGGAGGGGGACTCGCCTTGTTGCCAAGTGCCTACGTATCTCCTTAGGGAGAATCAGAGTCAACGTAGTTCGGGCACAGGGTTGTACGCCTTTGAATTTGGTGTGATATGGTTTCAAGGCTTTTTGAATGGCCTATCGTAGAAGTTATGATTTGAAAGGCATTTTGAGTTGCCTGATTGAAAGTGATGAAAACCCGTAGTTTGATTTGATGTGTTTTAATATTTGGGCGTACAACCCTGATTTAATATGTTTTCGTTAGGTGCGATGATCAATAGATTTGACCATTATAATTAACGAATTATATGAAGTATCGCTGGTTATTCTGATCGATAGGTTCGATCGTCACGGACAGCAAATGAGGTGTATTTTAATCTTGTAATTGAATTATGAGTTTTATCGTTGCCTCTCATAACCAATAGATTCGGTTATTACATGACAACGAATTCAGTTATTTACGTTTTATTATTTTTATCTCTCGCCAATGCGACTAATAGATTTAGTCGGATCGAGGAGAGAATTAGACAAGAATTAATTAAATTAACGTTAATAAATTAATTCGATTAAATTTATTTCTCGCCAATGCGACTAATAGGTATAGTCGGATCGAGGAGAAAATTATATTAACAAAAAAAGTCAAATAAACAATTAACCCAAATTCACAAAAAATCAATTAATTAGTTTCTTCATTATCACGCACGGGGTGTATTTTGTTAAAGGAATAGCAATTCTGGGGGTGTTATTATCAAAGGATTATGCCCAATGAAGTTTCTAGTCCGTGTGATTAGGTGTGGGGAGGGTGTATGGGATGTGATGCACGTTCAGGATCATGAACGTTGGATTTTGTACACGATGATCCCAATGCCTGCATGTTCTTCTAATTGAGGGCGTATGATAAGGATGGCGCACTGAATCATGTTCAGTGGCGCAGACAAGTGGCCATGGAAGGGCCACTTGTCGTCATCCTGTGAGGCCATGAACGACTATATGATGGGATCTTCCCCGACTCTCTCTTCTTTTCCCTTTTCCCTTTCTCTCTCTTCTTTTCCTCTCTCTAAACGCTCCCTCGTTCTCCCAAACAAGACCCAGAAAGCCACCCCCCAAGCTACCTCCGGCCACAATGAACCACCCCCTAAAACCCAGAATATTCATCGGAATATTCATCCTTAACCCAGAACCCTTCAATCCAAACCCAGAAAAATGAACCCGGATGAAGATCATCGCGATCTTCATCTTCTCCCGACCCCACCTTATTCAACATAAACCCAAAACCTTCAAACCTTCATCCCTAACCTATGAACACAAACCCTAACCCTCGACTAGTATGAACCCTAACCCCAATTTTGAAGAACCCTAAGAACCCTAACCCCCAAATTAAACCCAGATTCAGAAACAAACAACACATTCATGCAATCATATGAGCCCTAAGCTAAGTTTCGACGGTGGTTACCTTGTGTTCTTGAGTTTCAGGAATGTGTTAGCTCCTCAATTTCTGATTCCCTCTCTGTGTGTTTGCAGGTCCGATGAGTATTCAAGTTTAGGGCTTTTGGTGTTCGCGGCGGCGCAAGGACCTTTTTTCAGAAAAATCCCAATCCCCTCTTCGATTTCTTTCTTTTTGTTTTATAGCCCAGGGTTTTGATTTGTTAGGAAAGATTATAGTCAATTAGGTTTAATTTGATTTGATTCGAATTCCCTTGTAATTGATTCAGATTTTAATGAAAATTATATTTGATTTTGTTTATGTTTTAAAATTTGATTATGTTATTGAATGATTTGTTGAGATTTTTGTTAAGATTTGATTGAAGATTGTTTTCCGATTCAATCCATGGGCGTGGGTTTGACAATGGAAATTAGGGTTTGTGTTGTCTACGGCGTCGAGAGGAAGGAGGAGGTGAACAGGATCCGGGTCGGTTCTGACCCGGTCCGTTGACCCGTGTGTGGCCCAATGCCCGACCCTGTGTGCCTAGCCCATCATCCCATTTGCTCTCTTAGGCCCAAACGAAAATTACTTCATTATCCTCTTAATTGGTTAATCACCTAATAAACTAAATACACTTATATTAATATAATCGTTAACAATAATATTAAAGACAATAATAATAATAGTTGATAATACTTATCTAATGTTAATAATAATAATTAATAATACTAACACTAATAATTCGTAGTTAGTAGTAATAATATTATTTGATGAAATGAAAAAAATGATAAAATAAACAAATGATGAGAATAAAAATGAAACAAATGGGCCAATAAACAAATTGGATTCCAAATGTTTACTATCCACACCTCCATTTTATTTCCACCGATTTATAAAGGAATTTTATAAGAGATCGAGTTTAATAATAGATATATTAAACCCTATGGCTCTTAATTTTTAACACCCTTAATAAATTGAAAGATGTGAATTGTATCGGGTAAATTTTAGGGTATGACAATAGGTTTCACCCAATTGCAAGTCAGGGTGATATTAATGGAAATCATCTCCTCCTTTATTCTAGGGTTAAAAATCGTTTCTTGTACTATAGTATAGTTGAACACTGCTTTCTTCGATATAAATAAAAATATATAAGAGACACACCCTTTTTGTGACGAAAAAATGAAAAATTGTTGGTCCTTGAATTTGAAGTCTATCACTACAGGTGTTTCTCAACACAGTTATTAGGAAGTACAGTGACAAAAAAGTGTTTTAATAAATAACAAAAAAAGGCACATAAAAAAAGAATTATTACTACGGCGGAATAAATACCTGAAGAAATAAGATCTTATCTAACGTATTTTTTGTAGTGCCGATAAAATTAATACATGCCAGTTTTCTCATCACTAATTAAATAAAAAAATTGCTTGACACATTTTTCACCAACAACATTAAAAAATATTAAATAAATAGTTTTGACTCATACAATAAAAATACACAAATAATATTTATTTTTAGTAAAACAACATACGACACAAATATTTATAATTGAAGAATAAAGAAACAAGAAACAAACATTTTCCATGGATAAATATATTAAAAATTAAAAAAAAAATCTTTGTCACTAATTTATAAAAAAACAAGAGATAATTACAAAGGGTAATTTTGACTATAAAATATTTATTTTAACGGCCGCATTTGTATTTCAAACTTACTTAAAAAAATACCAATTATACTTTTAATCAAATATATTATTCATCTCCTTATGTTTACATTTAACTTAATAACAATAGTTTCAACAAATTCTTGCCTCAACCTAAATGATGATATCATAGAACAAGATCCACAATCCATTATGATAAACTTTTATTGATAGGATAACAAGGCATACATGAGAATGATGTTATATGAACAAAACATAAGCAATATTTAATAATTCAAGCACGTTTAAAGGAAGCGAGGTCCCATGGCGACCCAAATGCCGATTCCCATATAACAGCTTCATAATCGTGAGAAAATAACCTATTTTTGGCGGAAAGAGTGAGTCGGAAGGTGGTTCCATCGTTGAAAGATTGGTATTCACCTTTGATAAGTTTCTCAAACTCTAGTAATGCTCCTTCTTTATTGTCAAACTCAGTGACAGCAAAACGGGCCATTTTGAGATAATGTATATTAGTGATGTCCTTTATGGGGGCAAAACTTGGTATAGCTTGATTCATGGTGGCTGAAGCCAACAAAATAAGAAGGGGGAGAACAAGGGATTGAAATCTCATGATGTTTGTTTGATACCTTTTCAAGCACGAGAAGCCAAGATGATGTGAGTTAGACTTGGTGGAGTGACTAGTTAGTTATATATATTTTAAATAATTACAAGTTAGGTCAAGTTTGGTAATATACTTTTTCACTCATGGAAATTAATCAAAATTTTCATTACATTTTATTTTCTTGAAATATATTATATTTTTGTTTACAAATTAAGTAAAATTTATATAATTATCTATTCCCTCGGTCCTATTTACAGATTCATTTAATAATTAATGTATATGATCTAATAAGATACATTAAATATTAATGAATATAAAAAATAAATTATCTCTTATAAATAAAACCAGAGATAGAGAATAATATATAATATATAATTTGATGTTTCTAATATTTAATAAACTAGCAATTAATTTTATAGAAAAATGTGGTAAAAAATTACATTTCATTCTAGAAAAAATTTAGTCAAAAATATAATATATAATGTCATATAAAAAATTGTCATATTATTCTTTATATATATATATATATATATATATATATATATATATATATATATATATATATATATATATATATATATATATATATATATATATATATATATATATATATATATATATATATATATATATATATATATATATATATATATATATATATATATATATATATATATATATATATATATATATATTATTCTTTATATATATATATATATATATATATATATATATATATATATATATATATATAAGCTAATATAACAATTAGCATCAAATCTATTATAATATATTAAAACAGAAACGTGAATTCTCATTCTGACATTTCTTTTTCATTTGTGTGGCACATAAAACTCATACACTTTTCTCACTCCCTAAAACTCAACTTCCATTCACAAACTTAAAAACCCTAGAACTTTAATGGAATCCATAACTCAGAAATCCTTAAATTTGATTCAAACAAAAAATTGATTGAAACCCAAATTATAAAATCGATTGATTTGTTCCCAAAAATCAATTGAAACCCTAACCCATATTCTTTCACCAACAATACATTCGGTTTCCAAATTTCGTTACAATCTCTATATTGGTATCAGTGCTCAAAGGATCTTGGCATTTTGACAGGTAACATCACATTCATTTAGGGTTGATAGTATAGTAAATGATACATATCTTGAGAGTATTCCTTTTTTCAAATGTTGGACCTTAAGCCATTCTGATATAGGTATTCACGAATATTTTCTCATGGTGTGTGGGTGTGAGTTGCTGATTTTTATGTCGGCCTAGTCAGTATGGCTTTATTAGGGTTGGTGGCGATAGGGTTAAATTTGTCTATATTGTCCATGAAGTGAGAAAGTAAACAAAAAGGGATATGAAAGTTCCTTCTTTTGGGGTATGGATCCAAAAACAACAAATTGTGCCTTATGATGAACAAATAATGCATATTTGTTTAATGTTTGAATAGTTGTAAGTGTAGTATGTCATTAAGCAATGAAATGCTATAGTTTGGGAACTTCGTTTCATAATTTTTTTTAATGTCCCATCATCCACATGAGACGTTTAGACCAAGTTAATCACTTTCTTTATTTAGTTGTTTAAGAAAATAATTTGTCATTTATTTATCATGAATTTGTGCAAGGGCTCCAAGATTTGGGTTCCTAACAGGGACTTTTCCTGGCTACCTGCTGAAGTACTCGAATCTTCCGAAAAGCAAGTCCGCGTTGAAACGATTCCGGTAACAAGGTGATTATTATGTTTGTGCCTTTTCTACGATGCTTGCGTTTGCGACTGACTTATACTAATTCATTTGAATGATGGTTTTATAATGGTCGTTGTAGCAGGTTGCTGCTCTGGAGAAATTATTTCCTAGGGATGCAAATGAAGATGAACATGGTGGATTCGAAGATATGATGAGGTTGGCTTATTTGAATGAACCGGGGTTGTAGTATAATATTTGGAGAAGATGCATGCTTAATGATATATATGTAAGTGTTTAGTGTTGGAATTTTTAGTATCTAGATATTAAGGCTCTACTTGAGCTTATTCTTCCACTTTTACAATCTTAGTTTATTGGTGAAATGCACGTGAGTCTATAATTTTGTTCTTGCACTTTGTGAATATGGGAAATGCTAATTGGTGTTTGGTCATGATTTAGAGCAATGATGATTGAAGGTCATGGCCAATCTATTTTGGTCAGTGGTGAAAGTGGTGTTGGGAAAACTGAAACAACAAAACTGATTATACAGTATCTTACCTTTCTAATGATAGATCAGTTGAACAACAAGTTCTTGAGGTGAGCTATCATTGTTAGGCGTTTAATTCACTTTGAAATTTTATTTGTGCATCAATATGAGGTGCTAATTTCACTTTTTTTATTGACTTAGTCGGATCCACTTTTAGAGGCATTTGGCAATGCAAGGACTGTCAGAAATGATAATTCAAGGTTAACTCAGCTCTTTTTAGTTTACTTATTTTACCAATCTTTGTTTTTTTTTTCTTTCTCACTCACCTCTTAGATTATAAGAAAGATAATATCGAGTCCTTTGTATGACTTATGATCCATTCTTAGTGTTCTTAGTACCGTAGGATGGCTCGTACCTGGCGATGTTGTAAGGTAGGTTGGTTGCATGTAGAAATATGTTCCATTTTTATGCATACACTTATCAGCTGCTGTAGTAAGTGAAGTATGCCCTTGTATTGGTGAAGTCATAATTTTCTCTTAATTTTTGCTTTCTCAGTACCTAAGATGCAAGAGACACATGGTGATCATTATATTAAAACTCTTTGAGAAACTGGTAAGAAAAAAGAGACTGATACAATTAGATGGCTCTAAATAATTATGAAGAAAAAAAGGAAAAAAATGATTGGTAGTGTACTTAAGGTAGATAAGTTCTTTTTTTGTAGTTGATCTAACATTTCCATTCTTTGTTGATCAAATGATACGAAGAGTTTATTGAAAATAGTGGAGTTAACTCATCCATTGGCTCGGATTACCCTGTTTCATTGGAAGTAGGAAACTATGGTTGATATTAATTTTAGAATGATGCTAAACTGCTAGTATTTATTGAGTTTATGGATACATAAATGATCATCTTTATATGTTGAGAAGAGTTGGCATGTTGGAACTGTATTGATGTATGTTGAGAACTTAGTTTCATAGATAATTTTACACATTGCTTAGCCATGAAATACTTACAAAAAGTTTAGTCATTGTATGAATTAGCACAATAATTTATAGAAACTCAAATATAATCTTTGTCAAAGCTATGGCAGAAAACTAACACTACGATTCCATTGACAGTAATGCCATTGACTCTATTTATATTGATGGTATCAAATTCATCATAAATATAAACTTATAGTGTTGTTATACTTGTAGTGATGGTTGTGAGTCCTCTTGCGGTTTACTTATTTAGATTTATAGAAATCATGTCACAGCTTTTGAATACTTCAGCATATGTTTCACTAAGAGTACATGGTAGAGTTCCTTTTCTTATTTAGTTATATATCTACACATATCTATTAACCACTTCAATATTGGCAATGTAATGTGTTTAAACTTGATTGAAGCTCTTGAGGAAGTTGTTTTTAATTAGTCCTTCAATTAAGTAACTAATATATCATTTTCAACAGGATTGGCCAACTGTATCGATGTGTGTTTATATTGGTGACGGTATAACCGATGAAGATGCATTCAAGGTATCCAATAATCTTAATTGTTTTATTTAATCAATTTTTTATTTCTTAATCAAGTATATTTGTAACTGTTTGTTAACTATTTTGGATAATTAACAAACTAATTATTTTATATTAAACAAAAATTAAGAGATAGAGGACAAGGTTTTGGAATTCTGGTCTCTAAATTTCCAAAAGAAACTACTGCTTATTACACTCTACAAGAACCTAATGAGGCAAGCATGATTTAATTAATTAATTAATTTGTTTACCACTGTATTATTTGTACATTCCTTAAATATATAAATTTATTATTTAATTATTTAGATATCACGCAGGTTATGGATTTTCTGCAGCGTTTGGTGGAGTGGGAAAAATTATCTGCAAAATTCATTACTTTTTCTTAATTTTATTTTGTTTTGAATATGGCATAGAGCAAAATAGAATGAAAATCTAATTTCAGGGATTGAAATCTAATTGTTTTATATTGTAGATGAATGGGACAACTTTCTTGAAAGAATTGGTCGAGTTTCATCCGCTGAGGATGCAGAACTACAAGAAAGTTCTAGAGACACTTTGGAACTTTATTTTTGGGCATCTTATTGAGGGCAGACTTTGGAAAGACCAGACTATAAATTCTTGGCAAATCCTATTTGTCTGAGTTTGTTGATATGAGTTGATGCGTAGAAAATGTATTCCCCGTAATCTTGGTCTCTCCCCTCAGTACTCAATGTTATGTTTCCTCAATCCCTTCCTCTTTGGATTTTTTCAGTTTGTGGCATGATACATTACAGGAGATTTTTGGTGTTGTAGAGCTATCTAGAGGGAAGATCATTGGGAGGTAGTTAAATAAACATATTTCTTGTTCCACTACAATTTTCTGTTTTTTATTATTCTAATTAAGCATGACATGTATATTTACCGACATCTACTATATCCATAGTTTATAATTATTCTCAAAACAAATTTATTACAAGTCAAGGTTTTGAATCATCACAAGAATCACGAGCACAGGCAGCGAAAGGCACCTGAAGCTTCTGAGATTACTTTGTTATTGAAGAGATATCAAAATTGTGTGCTCGCATTTTACCAAGAACCCTTAGTATTAAGACTAGCAGTATGATTATGTATTTTATATGGGCATATGTGTGCTTTAGATTCCATTTCGTTGCTATTTTATATTATAAGGAATATGTTGAACGAAAATGTATATATTATTACCTTTTCATAATCTTTAAAACCCCTTTTATAATATTTAAAATTTTTAATGGTCTTAAGATAGCGCTTCTAAAAAAAGTGATATTAAAGAGGGGTATATAATTGTTAGTGTAATATAGGCTATGATAGCGCTTTTAGGGAAGTGCTATTAAAGATTAGGCTTTTAATAGCGCCTAAAAAATGCTATCATATGTGGACAATCTATAATAGCGGGGGCTTTAATAGCGCTTAAAAGCGCTATTAAATGCCAAAAAAAGCGCTTTTAAAAGTCTCTTTTGGCGTAGTGCATGAAATAGGGAAACCTGCAATCAGAAATACTTGTCCCATGATGCTTCTTCTATCTACCAAATTACCACACCAATCAGAGTCAGAGTAACATGGTGTAGGACATGAATAAGACGATGTTGGTCTCATGTCTTCCAACTCATCCCAAATGACTTTGAGGTCAGTAAAATAGATGGATAGAGATTTATCACCTTGTTGTATGAGGTGCAGTTCACGGAGGAGATCAGAAAAACGAAAGTGATTACCTTTGGTAAAGCGTTCCCGCAGATCTTCCCATAGATCGAAGGATGAATCGAAACAAATGGTGCTTTGTGCGATGTGAGGTGAAAGCATGCGATTGATCCAAGATAGAACCATGTTGTTCGCACGATCCCAAGGCTTAAATTTAGGGTTAGAGAGGCAAGGTTTCGGAAGACCACCATTGATGAAAGAGAGCTTTTTCTTGGATGTTAAGGCGCGGTGCATGAATTTGCTCCAGTGGTGATAGTTGATGTCATCAAGAGGAGGTGCAACAACGGTGGCACCAGAATTATCTCTAGGATAGAGGTAATAGGGGTTTCTTAGGTTCAAGATTGGATCGGTGGAAGATTCATTGAGAATGGTGGTGTTCTTAGGGCTTCCATCGTTAGTGGATTTAGCCTCTGATTCCTCGTCGGATGTCATGAAAAGAAGATGATGAAGGTTATGAAGGTGAAGCTGATGAAATTGAGTGGGTGGATATAGTCACTGATACCATATTACAACGGATATGCACATGTAGAAGAAGCCCATTGGCGGTAAATTGAAAATATGAAATTGAAATTATTCTCTTAAGTGTACATGATTGACTTGGATCCAATTATATATGTAACTATAATGGGCCAAGTAACATACACACAGACTGGCCCAATATAAGCTAGGGAAAGCCCGTAACTAAGTAAAGTAATACTATCTAATACTTTGTGTGGGTCATCAGTTGAGATAATGTCTAATCTTTTTGTCCTTGTGTGGATCTTTGGTTGAGACAATGTCTAATCTTATTGTTACTTGTGAGATAACTTTGTTACTGTGGTATAGAGTATTTAAGTAGTTAGGGTGGCAAATAGTTATCCCTCACGATCCTAGAGTCATTTTTGAGTTTTATTTATTTATTTAAGGGGTAGAACTAAGTATAGGGGTGCCTATTTGTAATCTTGTCCATATGAAAAGCTCAACATGATGTCATCTTTAAGTGAGACACAATTTTAGACCACCTCAGTAGAGAAGAAGATTTTTTTGGCCTGTACATAGTTTTTGGGTATACAGGGAATGAATTCTTGCACCTTCCACTACTACAAAAAAGGATTTTTACCTCTGTTGAAACAACGCTTTTAACTAAGTCTGGTGAACGAAGTAAAGAAGGGTGTAATGGAAAGTTTGTCACTTTACTGCTCAGTTGGTTTTTGCACCGAGGTGAAATCCTCAACTTTTCACCCTAGTTGGTTTTTCATTCAAGGTGAAGTAAACCACAACAAAACCATTATCCAAGATGAATTGCAAGAGCACATAAAAGTTTTAATAATGGTTGGTTCCTTAATGTAATCTATTCTCTTGTAATTGTTAAAACTATTTTCTTCAATATATGATTGTTAAAAATGTTTAATGTTGTTAGAAAAACATTGATGTAGTTGTTATTGTCGTTGTTGTTTTGTTGTTGTTGTTGTTGAGTTTTAATATTTCAAACAACAACAATAAATTATAAATTAAAAAATAAATAAAATAGGGTTATTTGAATGGGGAGTTGATAAAAAATTTTCTTCTCTATTGCCAGCTCAACTGATGTAATGAGTCATAAATAAATAAAATTAATAGGGGGTTTATCAAAATTTTTCCTCTCGGTTGGATGCAAAACCGAGATAATCGGTAGTATTTAAAAAAAAATTGAAGTGTGGTGCAACTATGGTTTACATCTTGATTGTTCATTTGTTGAGGTAAAGGCTTTATCATTTATTTGTTGTAGTGTTCACAGATTGACTTAAGAATTGTGTCCTCTAGTTGCAGCTATAGTTGATCAATTGTTTATCTTAATTTTGAGATTTCTGGTGGATCTTTTGGTTCTCTTTTGATGGTAAATTTAGTTGATTTGGTTGATTTGAGATCTAACATGTGAATTGCGAGATAAAGTAGTTGTAGTCTATTTTGGGTGGTCCTCTGCATAATAAGGTTGTTTGGTTGTTTGTACTAATTGCTATGTGGTTTATCTTTAGTTATCCCCATTCTTGTGCTATGTGGATATGGAGTTTTTCTCCTTGCGATAGGTTTTTGTCAAGTTAAGATAATTTTAAGCCATGTGGACCAATCCTTTATCAATCAGGATATTTTCAAAGAGGTGACTATTGTAGTTCTACATGAATAACATATATTCCTCATGGACAAAATAATTTTCACCCGACATGTTGGTTGTTGTTGTTTTATCTGCAAACATTTTTTACCGTCTCACTAATTATATCATTAATTAAATTTACAGATATATATATAATAAACTTTTTATCTACAAATTTTTTACCATCTCATGAAGTTTTCTCAATGTAACACTAAACATAGTAGCAACAAAATCGGTGGCTTTAAATATCTGAATGATTGAAACACTACATACCCTATAGCTTCCATACATGGTTACCATATTTCCAACGCTTGAGTCCATGAAGTTTCTAACCGTTTGGTTGTTTTTCTCAATGTACTTTTGTGTACTCATAAATGACTCTCCTTCACTTGTTGTTACATCCATGACACTTTCATCTGCTTCATCCACTTTACAAAGCAGAGAAGCAAGTGCTTTGTTGAAGTGGAAATCAAATCTTGACAACCAAAGCCAAGTTTTGTTGTCTTCATGGAGGGGTAATAACTCATGCTATTGGCTTGGAGTTCGGTGCAATGAAAGTTCCATGTCTGTCTCTCATATAAATCTCACAAATATGAGATTAAAAGGTACACTTGAAAGTCTTAACTTCTCGTCACTTCTAAGTGCCAAAATGTACTTATTTTGTGTATGTAAATAGTGGCACTTATCGATACTTTTGTTAATACCGTTTGAATAATTCCCTGTTTTGTGTATAAATATGTATACTTTGTGAATAGTTGTATTTTCATATACTTTTATACCATTTGATAGTTTTTCCTTTTTTTATAGGTATTCATGCTTATTGGAGCCTTGAGGAATAAAGTGTCAAAGGCACGGCTTCGATTTCGCAGTTTTGGTGCAAGGCAGACTTCCATAGGCTCAAAATAAGGATGACCAAAATCATCATTTTGGTTTCCCTTTATTAATTATTGGATAGATAATTGAATAAGCTTTCCAACGCTTTGAACCGGGCGCAAATCGGAGTTACGGTTCTCAACTTATGGCGAAAACAAGATTTCACTTTTGCTGTCATCCGCTAAGCGGAGCAGAGCTCGCTGAGCGACCATGACAGATAGCAGCTCGTTAAATAGGGTTAAAAATCACATTTTTAGGTTATGTTTTGGGGTAATTGTTCCCAAATCATCAAACCTTCATTCTTAGGGTAGATTAGCTTAGAAAACAACTTCGGAGGTTGCATTTGGATGATTGGGGGTGGATTGAGCGTCGAACGGAGCTGACAAACCGGGAGATTTTCGGTTCATTTCTCTTCTTCTTTGTGTATTTCTCTTTTGTTGGGTTTTGTTTGTATATTTACCGATTATAATGTTATGTTTAACTTGCTTTACAAATCTGTGTTGATGTTGTTATGGATTTTTGCTCTATGTTGGGGATTTGGGTTACTTTAGAGATAAACTTCTTGAATCCTTATCTAGGATGATTATCTGTTAGTTTCTGAACTCTAGAGATAGATTTAGAGCTAGCATTCACTGGGGGTATCTGTACTTAATGCTTTCGTGTTTGAGCGGCGCACGAGAGATTGCCGACGCGGGAATACGGATGTTCTCGCGACTTCGAGTTAGAGATAACCTTAGTTGTGAGATGATCTCGTTTGTGCTCCAGAGATGGACGCTTATGTGAGAGATACATGATGACATAGATGAGTATCGTAGGTTGAGTATAACGGATTCGTAAGTGTATGTTTGTGAAGAGTGAATATATTTACATTCCTGATAAGTTATTTCTCTTCTAAGAATGTGTTTATTCTTTTCCTGTCTATATCTTTGTTTACTTTTTTCTCATTCAATCCAAAGTTCGAAACCGTAGAAACTGTTGAATGTCATCTCTCCATCTCTGAGGACGATAATTCCCGGATCAATATTTCCAAATCTTTTTTTGTTGCTTGCCCTATACTGCATTCAACAACTTCCAAATATTGTCACTCTTGATCTTAGGGTCAACTTGTTGAATGGAAGTATTCCTCCTGGTATTAAGATGTTGTATAAACTTTCTTATCTTGATCTTAGTGACAATCAACTTTCAGGAACAATTCCATATGAAATAACACACTTGACTAGTCTTCATATTTTATATATGGGTAATAATATTTTCAATAGTTCCATTCCTGAAAATATAGGTGCATTGAGGAATCTCAGAGAATTTAGCATCAGTGATGCGAATCTCGTAGGTACTATCCCAATCTCAATAGGGAAATTGTCCTTCTTGTCAGATTTGTTTCTAGAAAAAAATCAACTTTGTGGTAAAATCCCTCCTACAATTGGAAAATTAGTAAAGATAAACAATTTGTTTCTTTATAGCAATAATCTTTCTGGGTCTATTCCTCCAGAAATCGGGGACTTAATGAACCTAGAATATCTAAATCTTCATGAAAACAATCTTTTCGGATCTATTCCTCAAGAAATTGGGAAGTTATTCAACCTACAAACTCTATATCTTCATGTCAATAATTTTTCTGACTCTATACCTCGAGAACTTGGAAAGTTGTCGAACCTACAAGATCTATATCTTAAAGATAATATTCTTTCTGGATCAATTCCTAGCAAAATTGGAATGATGAGATCTATGATACAAATTGATCTGTCAAATAATTCTCTCTCTAGTAAAATCCCACCTACAATTGGAAACTTGAGTCATTTACAAAATATTGTCTTTCAAAATAACCATCTAAATGATTCAATTCCGACCGAATTGAATATGCTTTCAAATTTGGAAACATTCTTTGTATATGACAACAATTTCATTGGTCAGTTTCCTCCTAACATTTGCTTTGGTGGAAACCTGATTTCGATTTATGCTACTAATAACCATTTTAATGGACAAGTTCTGAAGAGTTTGAAGAATTGTTCAAGCCTTATGAGACTTTGGCTTCAACATAACCATTTTGATGGAAACATAACTAATGATTTTGGTGTATACCCAAATTTGAAGCTCTTGGGATTGGATGATAATAATTTTTATGGCCACCTTTCATCCAACTGGGGTAAGTTTCATAATTTGACACATCTTAACATCTCCAAAAATAATATATCAGGTTCTATACCACCTGAGCTCAGTGAGGCTTCCAACTTATATTCAATTGACTTATCTTCAAACCATCTCACAGGAGAAATTCCTAAAGAGTTAGGAAACTTGACCATGTTGGGCAAACTCGTTTTAAACAACAATCATCTTTCTGGTATTGTTCATGTAAAAGTATCATCGCTACAGAAACTTGAAATCTTTGATGTTGCAGCAAATAATCTAAGCGGTTTCATCCCAAAACAACTTGTAACTTCGTCCAGATTATGTAAATTAAATTTGAGCCATAACCAATTTAGAGGAAATATTCCTGGTGAGTTTGGTAAATTTCATGCCCTTGAAAGTTTTGATCTGAGTGCAAATATTTTGGATGGAACCATACCAGAAATGCTTGGAAAGCTAACACACTTAGTAACATTGAATATTTCACATAACAACCTTTCTGGGTTTATCCCGTATTCCTTTGATCAGATGATTAGTTTGTCATTTGTTGATATATCATACAACTAATTGAAAGGTCCACTTCCAGATATGCGAGTATTCAATAATGCAACAATTGAAGTGTTGAGAAATAATACAGACTTGTGCGGTAAAGCTTTTGGCTTGAAGCCTTGCAGCGGATCTCATAATCATAAAACTAAGAATCTGATGTTATTGATAGTTTTACCTCTTGCACTTGGAGCTCTAATGCTAGCATTATTTTGTTTCAAGTTCTCAAAGTATTTATGCCGAAAGCGAACCACAAGAGACAACCAGGATGGCGGAATTATCGTTGCTCCAGATAATGTATTCACAATATGGAGTTTTGATGGGAAAATGGTGTATGAGAACATTGTTGAAGCCACTGAAGAGTTTGATGACAAATATCTCATTGGAGTAGGAACACATGGAAGTGTCTACAAAGCTGAGTTGCACACAGGCCAAATAGTTGCTGTTAAAAAATTCCACTTAGCAACAAATGGAGAAAATTCTGAAATAAGATGTTTCACAAATGAGATTCAAGCTCTGACTGAAATTCGACATCGTAACATTGTGAAGCTATACGGATTTTGTTCACATTCACACGTGTCATTTTTGGTTTACGAGTTTGTGGAGAAAGGCAGACTAGATAAGATTTTGAAAGACGTCGAACAAGCAATTGAATTTGATTGGAGTAGGAGGGTGAATGTAATTAAAGATGTAGCTAACGCTTTATGCTATATGCACCATGATTGTTTCCCTCCTATTGTTCATAGAGATATATCAAGCAAGAATATACTTCTTGATTTGGAATATGTGGGTCGTGTTTCAGACTCCGGAACAACTAAGCTTCTTAATCCAGATTCAGCCAATTGGACCTCATTTGCAGGCACATTTGGATATTCAGCTCCAGGTTAATTTTGTTTCTGTTATTGATAAACCTTGTAATTTGTGTTTTTTAATCACAAATCTCTTATTATTTTGATTTTTGTACAGAACTTGCATACACAATGGAAGTGAATGAGAAATGTGATGTGTATAGTTTTGGAGTATTAGCATTGGAAATACTTTATGGGAAACACCCTGGAGACATCATATCTAATAGCATAGCAGGATCAAAACTTATACTACTAGTACTTAGACCCGTGCGAGGCACGGGTGAAATATTTTCTAAGTAAATAAAATATTTGAAAAACACTTATAATTTAAATTTATTATTTATTAATATATTAAATTGATATAAAATTTATAGTAAGCAAATATTTAAAAAATCATAATAATAATTATATTATATTAGAAATATTAATAAATTATATTTTGAACAGAAATTCTAGTTTTGGAACATAAAAAACGATAGTAAATTAGTAATACAAGATTTTAATAATTCACACAGTAGGATTTTACACGTGTTAAATTAAATATTTTATTCTCTTTAAAATTTTATTGTTATAAAAGGATTAAAATCTCATATAATTTCGAAAATTAAATGAAGGTACTATCATCATATATTAAATAAATATCACATATTAAATAAATGATATGTTTTAAAAATATCCATAATAAATTTGAGAATATATTTAATTAATTTTTTTAATTAAATGATATTTCAAAAGTAGTCATAATAAATAATACATTTAAATAATAATATCATTACCAAATATCTAAGATAGTCTCATGCTATTCGCTATTCATCATGAAAAACGTGGGAAAGCAAAAATTATAAGCTATATTTTCTATTAGCATGGCAAATCAGTCTAGTCAATAGATACTTGGTGTAATCTTTAAATGTAATAACTATTATGTTAAAAATAATTAGTTATAAAAAATTACTTTTAGGAATATGCAAAATCCTTGTCAAACTGGTTTAGTGATTAAGATAATTTTAGTAGTATATTAATTTATTATATTAAAAGTATAAATACATAATTTCATTATATATATATATATATATATATATATATATATATATATATATATATATATATATATATATATATATATATATATATATATATATATATATATATATATATATATATATATATATATGGAGCGTATCCAGTGAGAACTGATATTTTTGTGAAAATGAGAACTATTATTATTAACCGTTAGATTTAATAAACGTTTGAGATTTACAAGTTTTATATAAAGAATACCTTACTCAATCATTATATGATGCACTTATTATTTAAAAATTCTATAAAAAGAGATTCTTACCAAAAATATATTTCAGATGTATTTTTTTATTTAAACTATAAGTATTTTTAAAATTAAAAGCAAAAATTCAAAATAAAAATTCTGAAAAATAATATTAGTTTCAAAATGATCAAAAACACAAACTCTTTACTCATCTTCCTAGTATTAAAATGCTTTTTATATAAAATTGTGTCATATAGTTTTAAAAAAACCCAATCTTAGAAAAATAATTTAATTAAAAAATTATTTTAACATTGTATATGTCGTATTTTATAGAATCATATTATTTTTAAAATTTATTTTCATAAATAAATTATTAAAGACTTAATTTTAAAATCAAATAATTTTTTTAATATCTAATAAAAATTTATTGCAATAATTAAATTGTATTTAATATATTGTGAGTTTTGTGAGTTTTAATAATTAAATTGTTATTAATATATATTAATAACAATTTAATTATTGCAATAAATTTTTATTAGATATTAAAAAAATTATTTGATTTTAATAACTAAGTCTTTAATAATTTATTTATGAAAATAAATTTTAAAAATAATATGATTCTATAAAATACGACATATACAATGTTAAAATAATTTTTTAATTAAATTATTTTTCTAAGATTGGGTTTTTTTCAAACTATATGACACAATTTTATATAAAAAGCATTTTAATACTAGGAAGATGAGTAAAGAGTTTGTGTTTTTGATCATTTTGAAACTAATATTATTTTTCAGAATTTTTATTTTGAATTTTTGCTTTTAGTTTTAAAAATACTTATAGTTTAAATAAAAAAATACATCTGAAATATATTTTTGGTAAGAATCTCTTTTTATAGAATTTTTAAATAATAAGTGCATCATATAATGATTGAGTAAGGTATTCTTTATATAAAACTTGTAAATCTCAAACGTTTATTAAATCTAACGGTTAATAATAATAGTTCTCATTTCTCACAAAAATATCAGTTCTCACAGGATACGCTCCCTATATATATATATATATATATATATATATATATATATATATATATATATATATATATATATAAAAGATAAGTTCTGAAAACTTATAAAAAAAGGTTTATAAATAAAATTAAGTCTATAAAAGAACTTTTAGCACATTTATTTGTTTGTTGTATGACATTTCTTTTATCTCAATTATAGGCACATCTTAAAAGGAAATTAATTAATATTTTCTTTGTTAATACGATTCTGTTAAGTAAAATATCACAATGAAATTAGAAAACTATTAAATTTATAATGGTAATAAAAAGTATTATCGATAACACGAATGATACAAAATTCTAATGTCAACATTGATAGATAAATTTATCACTGTTTTTACAAAATACCCTAGACAACTGCTAATTATAACTGCAAATATGAGAATAACATGTAATTTTTTCATAGACCAAAAAAATTCAGCTATAGCAATGCCATGTTGTTAATGACCAACTTCTTATTATCCATTTTAAATGGATTCTACGAAATACATAAATACAATGTTAGAGATGCCAAGTGAATAACGTTGCCCCTAATATTAAAATAGTATATCAATATTGATCAATATTCATATAGGAGTTGATATAGTTGTATTAAGTGGGAAAATCTTACTTCAAAGCCTTCACTAATTATATCTAGTTGATAGAAACAACAACTTTTTCCTTCAAACTTTGATTGAAAATTAGAAACTTCATGCACATCACTAATTATATCTGAAATATAAGAAGATCTAAATTCATATAGAGAACGCACTTATTAATATGTTTGAAAGGAATATATGAAAGTAATAACCTTCAATTGTGTATGATTTGCAATTTCCTTGAAGAATCTCAGCAAAATCTTTAAAGAGATATTGTTTCGTAGAAAAGTTGTTATAAAAACTATTAAAAAAAAAATTTATATTCAAATATACATGTTGCTTTAAATAATATTTTCTTTTTCGTTATCAATAGAAATTCAAGATTCTTTATTAATACTCAATCATTAAGTTATAATCTACATCTCAATTGAACTGTTATTATAATGTTTCAGCAACTCAAATATTTTATTTTCATACGGGAAACAACTACAATTACGAATATGAATCAAGTTGAGGCGGCAAATAGGCATGAACAACAAAATAAAAGTATGTGTAACTTACTAAAAACTTCTTGAGCAGTGAGTCTTTGAGAAGATTCTACACAAAGCATTCACCTTATTAAATCCTTAGCAGATTTCGAGCTCCAGTTCCAAGGGATGGGAACCTTATTAAATCCTTAGCAGATTCCGAGCTCCAATTCCAAGGTTTAGATGGGAATCTTATTACATCCTTAGCAGATTAGTCATCTTTAACACTAAAAACTTTCATAAACACTTTCTCAAATCCTCCAACTTGAATAATTCTTGCTCCTAGTCTTAATTTCCCTTTTGCCACATCTATTATCTTTGATCCAAGTTTCATTGCAATTGACAAAAACTGTTTCAAGCAATCATTCAAAAAAGTTTTATTATCTTTGCCAATGCTAAAAAATTTAAAAATGTAACAAAAAAATATAGAAAAACTTGTCATAAAACCGTCTAAAAAAAGTCTAAAAAATCATAATAGAAAAGGCTAAAAAATATAACAAAAAAAACTTGTCATAAAACCTTAATAATTCAAACCAATATCATAATAGAAAAACCTAATAAAATGCATCAGGCAATACAAATTTAACCTCCCAAATTCATGATAAAATTTAGCTTAAACTGAATCAACTTATATAGAGAATACACAAAAATGACTAAACCCCCTAATTCTAAAACAAAGGAGAACAAGTAAAATAGTTTCGAATAGGCAGATTCACAAATCAATTAACAGTGTGATTAAACTATGGCGATTTATAAATTACAGTCTAGTAAGATCTGAATCCATGTATCATAGAAAAGTAGGGTTTGTGAAAAAAAATAGAGAATGCGAAAAGAGAAACTCACAAACTGCTTCCTTCAATGGGTTCTTCCAACTCTTTTGTAGGGATATGAATGGGTTCTTCCAACTCTTCTGCATTACTCTGGCTCCCTTCAATCTGAAAGCCTTTAGATTTCTGATTTTTTTTTAGTGTTACGCTTCTTCATTTCAGGGTTACGCTTATGCGCTTTGTCTATGGCTTCATTTGTGATGTGTTTGTGTAGCATGCGATCGTAGATATGGTGAAGAAAGTGGGATGGCGATTTTGTTAGGGTTTGTGTAGAAAGAGAGAAGAGAGAAATTGGGACTCAGAGAGAGAGAGAGAGAAAAAAGTGTGGGAAGGGGAATGGAAAAGTGTCTAAAAGAGAAGAAAGAAAGATATAGAAAAAGAGTAAGGGAGATGAAAGGTGAAGAGATAGAGAAAGAACAAAGAGATAGAGGTGTAACTTGAAAAAGCAAGTGATATATTGAGAAATGAAAAGGTGTACATTGAAAACAAACGAAATAATTATTAAAGCTTAGAGAATATGACATTAATATTATATTATAAATTATAAATAATAATTAAATATTAAAAATAAAATTTTGATTAATTATAGGAACCTTTCCACTAATAGTAAAGTTAAAAATAGCATGGAGTCCTAAAAACTTGACACTTGGCAAACTTGTCCAAATTCTCATCTAGCTTTATTATATTGTATGATGTCATTGATGGATATGTTGGACCAACGTCTCCCTTGTCCAATGAATCCTAAAGCTAAGCAGTTATTATCCATTACAAAGACAATAATTTCTTGCTTGGATGAAACTCCACGATCTCGTCCAACCATAGAGCAGGTTTTCATGGAGATTTCAATATCATAATAGTCTTCCTAAATGCTTGAATATTGCTTTTTCTTCTTAATTTTTGTAATCATGAAAAACATTTTGGCAAGTTGATCATTTGCAATCAATTCACAATAAATGCTTTTAGATGTGTGGCGTGAATAAAGATGTATCTATCCTTGTATAAAAAAAATGTATCTATCCTTTCTCACACATTTCATTTTGACATTATTTGACTTTGAAAACTAAATGTCTTTTTTAGTGTGTATCTCCCTAAGTTTAGTTTTATTAATGGGTCATGCTAACATGTGCCCTAAGGGCACATGTTAAAGATACTATAATTAAAAAAAGTTAAATGTAATTAAATACAATAAATTAATATTTAAAGTTTCGATACATTGAATGCACGCGTTCCAATAAAATATTTCTATAAATATCTCATTATCTTGTGCCCTTGGAGCACATGTTAGCTTTTCCCTTTATTAATTGGTGACAACTTTGTTACCCATCTAAAAAAATTGGATAAGTTTATCCAACTGAATTGTCTTAAATTTATTGGATTAAAATGGAACACTTTGGCATGTTATTAAATGAACAATAATTTTACATTCTAGCAATATTATTTTTAATAATTAGAAATTCATCCTGTCATTAATATGTCATAGTTTCCAATGCAAAAATTAATTGATACTTTATCTTTAAAGGAAGATAATATTACGTTTTTTTTTTAAAAAAAAAATCATATCTAACAAAAAATCATTATTTTATACTTACTGACATAATTACGTTTAAAAAAAACATGTGTGAATAAAAAAAAACAGCATATGTACTGATTTCTTTTTGATGTCTTTTTTAAAATAATATATATATTCTTAAAAAAGAAATTAGTAGGTTAGACATAGCTAATTCACAAATAATAATTTTTTGTTTTTCTTTAGAGTGCTCTTAAAGAATATATATTTTTTAATCAACTACCTAACTAAGAATAAAATATACCACCAAACACCCTAATTTACCCTTAATGAAAAAAATATTTACTCTTACAAAAGCCCTTGATTGTAATTTGCTAAATCAAAGTTTTATTCCCACCAATCAAATTTCTCCATTCCTCCAAGTGGCACTCCCTTTCCAATATTTCTATTGAGTGTTTCCTAATATCTATTGGTTCACAGTTTGGTCTTTTAACCGGGTAAACAATTTCCTCTATTCATTTTGAATTTTGAAAACTCTGTACGTGTGTCTCTCTTCCTATCTTCTCATCTCTCTTTTCCATCCCTAAACCCTAACAAAACCAATATTTTCTCTCATTTTCTGCCGTCGCCCCCTTTCTCTCCTCAAACCCTAAATCTTCCATCGCCCCCTTTTCCCTGGTCTCAGTTTCTCATTCCTTTGTTACTCTAAAAAAGTATGTTTTCCCCTCTTTTATTGTTCTCTCTTTCACATCTTCTTCTTGTCATAACAAATTCTGCTCATAACAAATTTTTTGTTGTGTTCTTTGGTTGTGGATTGGGAAAGAAGCAGTTTAAGAGTGTGGTTGGTGTTCGTTTGGATGGAGAAGGAGGAATGTAGGCGAGTTGCAGTAAATGGTTTGGTGTTTTGAGATGCAGCTCAATTTTGGTGACTGAAACATGGCTTGTTGTTATAGATCTGATATTTGACAAATATGATTGTCTCATGAAGAAGAATATTCATAATCGAGAGTGCTGCTCAATTTCTAGGGTTTTAAAATTGTTGAAAAATTATGATTCTTATTTTCGTTTGAGAAGTATGAAGTTTTTATTGATGTTTATTATGTTTATATATTATTATTTTGGCTATTTTCTTGATCATATATTGGTTTTAGAATTCTTATTGATATCTTTTTGTGATGGAGCTTACAATTTTAAATATTTGGTATGATTGCTGATACGCACATAATATTTTGCAGGGTAATCTTTCCTGAAAATTGGAGAAAGACAATGGTTTTCTTTCTGTCAAGGGGATAGGAAATACCCTAACGGTGCAACGTCTAATCGAGCAACAAGGCATGACTACTGGAAAGCTACAAGAAATGATCTTAATGTGATATTCAGTTCTTGGTCAGTTGGAGTTAAAAGGACACTGGTATTATCTTTAACTAACTATTTTTGTTAAAATTATTGTTTCTGTTAACCATCACCTTCATTATGTAATTAGGAAGAATAGTTTGTTAGTGAATAATATGCTATTTAACTTCCATCTTCATATGCATCTTTATATTGGTTTAATCTTTGAGTAATTATAAAGATGTTTCTTCGGCATGTGATCTACTCAAGCTTTTAGAAGTTTCTTCAGCTGAAATTTTTTTTCTAGCTACTTATGGTAAGTTAAACCCCCCTCTTGGAAAAATAATGTGTTTTAAAGGAAAGTTTATTATGCTGCAGGTTGCGGCAGCTGCCGTCGTGGTAGGCTATGTCCATCATGGGAATGGGTGGTGGGACGCATGTACAAGCATTTATAATACTTCTTTGGTCAAATTTGTTCACTGTGAATGAATTGTAACCTTTTTTTTCATGACATGTTTGGAAGAACAGATACAATGTATCAATATCAAGGCGACCTCAAATGGATTTCCCTTTTCAGGTATTTCCTCTATGAGGTTTTTGACGTAAAATTCTGTAAGTAATGCTTTTGATTTCACTTTGGCAATGTGTTATATGTTCTCTTGAAAACACGGCCACAATAACACCGTGAAAGGTCAGTTTACGCGTTAATGTTTGATCGATTAGAAATGAACTAAAATCATGATTCTAACATGATTCTTGCACTTCAGGTGAGTAATAATGGATATGCAACATCAGGTGATGGTCGAGGCATTGAGAGAGTGGAAGTGTCTCTTGATGGAGGGAAAACTTGGATGACAGCTTCAAGGTTTTAAAAAAGTGACATTCCTTACACGGGAGAGGATGATGGCCACTGTGATAAATGAGGTTGGGTGCTATTTGAAGTCACAGCTGAAATTCAACAAGCACTGAGATTATCGCAAAAGCGGTATGTGATATTTCTTATGCTAAGTTTCATATAAGAGTAATAAACAATCTCCTATAATGTCTATTGAATTCCTTGGACTGATTTTGCAAAGAAACGTATTACAGTGTTATGTTATTTCTATTATTGTTTGGAAAGAAATGTATTATGTTTCTGATAGCAAATGTATTTGGATTCTTTTGGATGTAGTTTGGGGCTAGGTTGGCATTTTAGCTGAAGATGTCTCTACGGATAAAGGCTGTGGTGGATAAATTCGTTGAGGATTTGAAAGAATCATTGGATACTGATATTCAGGATATGGCCATGAAGGACAGAGAGATGCAAAGTTACATTCAAAAGATAGGTACCTAATGGGTTCATTCAAATTCTGAATTTCCTTTTGAAAAAATTAATTAATCTCCTCTTCTATATAGATGGAAAAAGAAAGATAATAATGAAGTGCAAATTCCCTAATTTCATTTGTATAACAACAAGTATTTGGTACATTTTGATCTGTTGTTGTTTCTACGCCTTCCGTGTGTTTATCTCAGGGATATCTTTAAAATGGTTAAGGTGAAAGGATAAAGCAACATGTCAATGCCAATTTCACTTCTCTTTTGATTGGAATACAATGATATGTTATGTAGTGATAACTGATATATCATGTTGAAGACGTTTCTGAGTGACCGATACTCGTATGTCAGACAATGATATGTTATGTAGTGATAACTGATATATCATGTTGAAGACGTTTCTGAGTGTTCCAATTTCAATCAAGTAAGCTTTGATATCTCTTTTTCTGTAGGTTTATATACATATGTCTACAATTACATGGAGCTCTATCAATCAAGTAAGATTGAGTACTTTCAACATTTGTGACTTTAGTAACTAACTATTGTTGTTGTCTTGGGAGAAGAATGTTGATTCTTTCACGACCCTTTATCGGAGCTAAGAGTGAGGTACAATCAAAATTGACAGCAAGGAGGTATACTGGTGTTCTTTTCTTCTCCAAGCTCTTTCATCCTTTGTTGAAAGAATTGGATTTGTTTAGATCCATGTTAAAGCCATTGAAACAAACACTGGACTCATCGTCATCAACTACTCCTCTTTCCATGCTTAAGTCGCTGAGGACACACGGTAAACAATTGGATTGGTTAAGTCGCTGAGTCCGCTTTCCATATATCTCATTGTAGTTTGAATTTTTTGCCGGATAAAATCTGTGACATACTTTCACTTGAGCATATAATCCATATCCAATAGATTATGATTATGTTTATGTGTTTACCCTTTAATTGTTGAGGCTTATACAATTACACTTAACAAGTGAGTTTTTCTTATATATTAGTTTTATTTGAGAATAAAAGAGAAATAGTTTAGAATATTATTGTTCTATCTGTCATAATCTTATGCAATGACTCCCCGGTGTATTTTTAACATGCATGAATGAGAACATATATTTGTTTATGCACGTTTGAGTTTCTGCCGCGATATTGCAGCCGTGTTTCTGGTTGTTTTGTGTAATTTTCTGCATTATTTGAAATATGTTTTTAAAGTTCTGGTTAGATCACGAATCTAATTTAGTATGCGAGTCGATGTTGTTTCGTGTAGCTTTGGAACTAAATAATTACAATGTTGATCATAATTGTCCAAAGAGACATGTGTGTAAAAAATCACACATTGAGAGCCAACTACTCTACATTTGTATGGAAGCCCATTGTACTGGAAGCATCAACTATCTAATAGAGAATATTCAACATAATTAATATGTCAAACATTATTAAATATTAATATCAACGTATCATTATTAACCAGAAAAGAAAAATCATTATTAAATATTAGGAGGACTGTATCATTAATCTAAGAGTGTCTTGATGATATTTCTAAAGAAATAGAATTTAAGTTGATATATCACAAAATGATTTTAAGATATCTTGCATCTGCCTATTATACCACTCTTAATATATATCGAACATATATCAATGTCGAGTTTTATAAATTCAAGTTTTTCAATTCCTCCTATCATTTGAATAAACTATGAGATGTTTGAAACAATTTATAGCCTAAATTGTATTATACAATAAAAATTCTTACTTCATATTTTATTATTACATTTAAATAAATTATATACCAATTAAAATTAAAAACTATCCAGCTAAGAAGTTTTCACGGGACTCTACCACCACAATATCTATTTTATTTTAATCAACAAAATATTATAAATATTTATAATTAGCATAAACTCACTATTTTTACGGGGCACTATTACCACAATACACTTTTTATCTTAATCAACAAAATATTATAAATATTTATAATTAGCACAAATTCACTATTTTCACGGGACACTATCACCACAATACCTTTTTTTATTTAAACAACAAAATATTATAAATATTTATAATTATCAGTGATATTTGTAAATATTTATAGTTATTAGTCATATTTATAAATATTTAAAGTTATTAAACATATTAAAAATATCATGTTGGTGATTGGATAAATATTTCTTTAAGGTTATTTTTAGTTATTAGGAATTTTATAATAACAATGGTATATCACCAACAACCTAACCTTATCGAATTACCAAAGATATGAATGACTATTGTATTTTTCATGTTCTTTTTTTTACATAACTACTATATATAGATTCATTTTATCTATATTATATTTTGTAAATCTCAAATTAACATTTCTCATTCGAATTTTTAAACTTTTTTTTATGCGTTTGTAATATATTATTCATCTTAAGATTTGAATTACCCGTGCGGACGCACGGGTCTTCTACTAGTTATAAATACAATCTTCTTAAAATTTTAATTACACACCAATTGTAATAAGAATATTGATAAAATGTATTTATAAAAAATATTTTTAAGGTTGGAAGTTAAAATATATGTTTGGAAGACTTAAGTGATATTTGACGTTTGATCGCGATCTGCAAATGGGATGGTGGACCTACGGGAGTCCGATTGATGAAATTTTTAAATTTGTTTATTTCTAATTCCATTTAACACGATTTGAACGGATCGATATTGAAAATTTTAGTCAATGTTTTTCCAATGAAGGAAATGGTTGGTTGAAAAGGATCCTTTCTAAAGGATGACATGCGAATTTTGATCTGGGAATGTGATCGTGGACCTCAAAGAGTCTGATAGATGAAAATTTTGAATTTGTTTGTCTTTTAGTCCATTTTATACGATTGACAGTCTGATATTAAACATTCTAGTCGCTGTTCTTCTAGTGAAAGAAATGGTCAATTGAGATGGACTCTTTCAAGTGGAAGATGTGTGAATTGTGATCTAGGATGGTGATGGTGGACATTCGGGAGTCCAGTTGATGAAATTTTTTATTTTGTTTGTTACTTATTCAATTTTACACGATATGGATGGTCCGATATTGAAAATTTTAGTCGGTGTTTTTTCAATGAAGGAAATGGTCAATTAAGAAGAACCCTTACTAGAGGATGACCTGTGAATTGTGATATGAGATTCTTACACAACTTCCTGAGAACAACATCCACAGCCCACTACACCAATCTATTGCTCAAGTGGTTCACTTGGAAAATGAACATGGTCAAAAGAAGAGAAGAAGGGAGGTGGTCAATGATAATGATAAGGATACAATTACTATTGAAGCAAAACAACATTTTTTATCGGTAAGTCCTGGCAGCCAAGACTGCGGGGACTCATGAAAATCTTAAGTTGGAATTGTCGGGGTCTGAGCAACCCGCATTCAGTTTCGAATTTGAAAAAGCTGACTCAGCAGCACCATCCGGACATTATATTCTTATCTTAAACTTTGGCTAACAGCCGCAGGTTGGAAACTATTCGGGTTACCCTGAAGTTTGAAGCATGTTTTTCTATTGATGCGGAGGGAAGGAGTGGTGGCTTAGCGGTTCTGTGGAGGAATACGTATTGCTGAAGTGTTAGTAATTTCTCCAGAAACTTTATTAACCTGGTTATCAAGGATGAGAATCAGGGTGATTGGCGCTTGTCGTGTTATTATGGCTTTCTAGAAAGAAATAGAAGAAAACTTGCGTGGGATATGCTAAGGGATATTCGAAATATGTCGAACTTACCGTGGTGTATTATTGGCAATTTTAATGATCTTCTGTCGCAAGACATGAGCATGGGATGCACACTCATCCTAATTGGATCTGTTCGGGGTTCCGGCAAGCGATGAGTGATTGTGACTTGATTGATATCGTTCTTGAAGGATACCGGTACACGTGGGTAAAGAGTCGAGGCTCTGCGCATATGGTTGAGGAAATATTAGACCGAGCTATAGCGACGCTAGGATAGATAGAGTTATTCTTGAATGTTTCCCTGACAAACCTCATGGCATCTCATTCTTATCATAGCCCTATTATGTTATCGTGCGACTTACCGCAACGTAGTAATTATATGAGGAAATTCCGCTTTGAAAATAGTTGGCTTCAGGAACTGGATGTTAACGAAGTTGTTCATGCGGGTTGGTTGCAAGGTGAGATCATTGAAATGGAGGGTAGGCTCTCTAACTGTGCAAAGAATCTGGAGGATTGGAGTAGAAACGGGAGAAGGAATATGAAGGACGAGATCGATCGTCATCGAGTAACAATGGAGATGTTTAGAGGTGGGAATGATCAACAAGCGGCGGAGAAATTCCTAGAGGCCCAATCCGAGTATAATAAAGCTCTTTTAAAAGAAGATGTATATTGGAGACAACGCGCTAAAATGCATTGGTTGCGTGATGGCGACATGAATACTAAATTTTTCCACCAGTTTGCTACTGCTACGAAAAACTTTAAGAGGATTGACATGTTAAAGTGTGAAGATGGTAGTGAAGATACGGATCAAAAGACTCTTTGTGACATAGCCAAAGCTTATTTTGAAGAACTGTTCAGTGCTGGCATAGGGAGCTATGACCCAGTTCTTTGTTTGATTCACCAAAAGATTACCGATGTCGACAATATTCAGTTGCTTCAACTGCTGACTATGCTTGAAGTTTGGGCAACCCTTTTTGATATGCATCCTAATAAGTCCCCGGAACTGGATGGATTCAATTCGACGTTCTTTCAAGCATACTGGGATGTTTGTGGCGAGGATATCTACCATGCAACCTCGATTTGGCTTGACAGAGGTTATTTTCCAGCTTCGCTTAATGACACTAATATTTTCCTAATTCCTAAAAGTGCTAAACCAAGTACATTGAAAGAATTTAGGCCCATTTTACTTTGTAACGTGATTTATAAGATTGTGTCGAAAGTGTTGGCAAATAGGCTCAAGAAAGTGTTGGATAAGTGTGTGTTTGAAGAGCAATCGGCTTTTGTGGAAGGTAGATCTATTTTACATAATGCGATGATTGCAACTGAAATTATCCATCATCTTAAAAGAAAGAAGGTTGGAAGGAAAGCGTCGTTGGCACTTAAGATTGATATTAGTAAGGCTTATGATAGGGTGGACTGGGGATTCCTGAAGGGGATGTTGATGAGACTGGGGTTTGCTGATAAATGGATCCATTTGATGATGATGTGCGTGACTTCGGTGAACTATTATGTGCTGGTAAACTCTGACAGTGTTGGACCTATTGAACTAGGAAGAGGCTTAAGGCAAGGAGACCCACTGTCTCCTTATCTCTTTATTTTTATATTGGAAGGACTTACTACTCTTATAAAGAGCTTCGTGCCCAAGGGCGATATCCATGGTATCCAAGTCTGTAGAGGGGCACCCAGTGTGTCCCATCTGATTTTCGCCGACGATTGTTTTCTTTTTTGCAGGGCCAACCTTTCAAAAGTACGTCATATCATGGAGTTACTTGATTTATATTCCAAGGCGGCTGGACAGGAGATTAATATGTCAAAATGGAGGTTTTCTTTAGCCACAACTTGAGCACCCCAATGCAAGAGGATCTAGCTAAAGTCATGGGGGTCCGGCACGTTTTGGGTACCGGTAATTATTTGGGGCTGCCATTTTTGATAGGTAGGAGAAAGAAGGCAACCTTTTCCTTTATCAAGGATTGTATCTGGAAGCGTATTAATTCATGGAGAGGAAGGTCCTTATCCAAAGTAGTTAAGAAACCATGATTAAGTTTGTTCTCCAAGCTATCCCGACTTATATTATGAGTGTCTTTCTTCTTCCAGATGGTGTGATCGATGACATTGAGAAAATGATTAATTCCTTTTGGTGGGGAGGTGGTGCTAATAGTAAGGGGATTAGATGGATGTCGTGGGATAAGCTGACTTGTTTGAAGGAGGAAGGTGGCTTAGGGTTTCGGGACTTTAAAGCTTTTATTATGTCAATGGTTGCTAAACAAGGTTGGTTTATCATGTCTAATCCTGAAGCTCTCGTGTCCAGAATATTCAAAGCAAGGTATTTTCCGAGAACTTCTTTCTTTGATGCAACTCTTGGTTATAATCCCAGCTTTGTTTAGAGAGGTGTTTGGAAGGCTCGAGAGGTTCTAACATTGGGATGCATGTGGAGTATTGGCGATGGGAGCAATATAAAAGTCATGAATGAACCTTGGCTCCGTGGCACCCGTGAGGGTTGTTTGAGTGGTCCGCAAGTTCAAGGTGCGTACAATATTAGAGTTAAAGATTTGTTGCTGCCTAATGCTAAACTGTGGAATATGAGGACTCTTCGTGATTTGTTTGATGTTACAGTTACAAAAGACATCTTGCAAGTCCCTTTAGTGGAGGATGTTGTGGTTGACCGGTTGGTTTTGAAGGAAGAACATCATGGTTCTTATAGTGTCAGGTCGGGGTATCACATTTAGAGGAAGGAGAGGAAAAGAAATGGAGGGGTGGACGTGGATGGTAATTGGAATAGCTTATGGCAGATATCATCACCAGCTAGAGTTAAACATCTCCTTTGGAGAATTTGTAGGGAATGTCTCCCGACAAGAGTGCGACTCCGTCGACATTATGTTTCATGTGATCCAAATTGTGCGTCTTGCGATAACAGTTATGAAGATGATTGGCATGTTTTCTTCGGGTGTGTGGAAGCAATTTCTTCTTGGCGGGCAGCAGGTTTGTTTAATGTCATATCTCCCCATCTCTTATCTTTTCAGGATGCTAAATCTGTTATTATTGATATATGTAGGAAGGAAGATAGAAATATTGCTGGTAGATTAGCGGTTATGATAGAGGGCTTGTGGAAGAATAGAAATGATTGGGTCTGGAATGAAGAGAAGGAAGAAGCTACTAAACTCGGTTGGCTAGCCTTACACAAGTAGCAAGAATGGTTTACCGCTCAACAAGTTCGTCATTCTGAAGGCAATAATGGGAATTTTCTACATTGGAGTCTGCCGCCGAGTGGTCTTTTTAAGTGTAACGTGGATGTGGGCTTTAACCGTCATTTAGGTACAACAAACTGTGGGTGGTGTCTTCGCGATGATCATGGGGATTTTGTTGTTGCTGGTACTACTTGGGATGGTGGTACTTTATCCATTTTAGAAGCGGAAGCCTTAGCCCTCAAGGAAGCTATACAAGGTGTTAGCACCCTGAACCTTGTTCATGTTATCTTTGAAAGTGACTCTCAGTTGGTAGTTCATTGACTTCGGTCAAACTCTTGTGGTAACTCAGAGTTTAATTTTACTACTTCTTCTATTAAGATGTTGTTACTAGAATTTCCCCACTTTAAGGTAAAGTTTGTAAAGCGTCAAGCGAACTTGGTTGCCCATACATTAGCTAAGGCGGCCAACTCATGGACTCGACGCATGTTGCTTGACGAGATTCCTCCTTGTATTTCCTCTTATTTGAATAATGAAAGAAGTTAAGTTTGCTTTCGTCAAAAAAAAAGATTTTACAAAAGTTTTTAAATGATGATTTGTCATATTTTATAATTAACATGTTATTTAAAAAGGGATACATTGTCAATTTAAAAATATAAAAAATGTAAGAAGATGTCAAAACTGTTAGAATTTGAAATAGAAGAACTAATATGTTGATTCAACTAAAATATGAACATGTAGACCTTCTTACGGATGGAGCTTCAAGAGAAAATCTTAAAATATCAATTGTGTTGAGAAACTTAGAGATACTTTAGAATCATTCTAAAGATTTTTCTCAACTAATATTGAAATTTATACCTTCTTTCAAGCTGGATTGTATAGAAATATATGTTTTCTATCGAATATGCTAATATTAGGAATTGGAGTAATCTTTGGCTTTAAGCTAACTGAATACTGATCATTTGTGCATTTTCTAGTTTGAATATTGTTCTTTGACATCTTTCATTTAAATGGTAGAATACTGTACATAATATACATTTCTTTAGATTCAATATATCTCATATTTTTTAGAGGAAAATATATGTAAAGATAGATTAGTCGATGCAATTTTTTTGTTGATTAATATACTTTGTGAGTCCTTTTGAAGTTTTTTAACAACTTCCATAGATACTTAATTTGTTTGGAAATAAACCCGTTGGTATACCGACAGATTTTGCTGCAGCATTATTAAATAAAATATAATTCTCCATTGATCGCATATTAGTAGCAAATTCCGCAGGTATACCTACACACTACTAGAAATATTCTAGTTTCCTGCGGATTTACCTTTTGTTAACTGATAATTTTGATAGTAGCTGGGTCAAAAGAAAACAGAGTATTTTTGTACTTTAGGCTTTCGATTGGATAAGATTAGACAAAAGCCCAATTTATCAAGATCGAATAGAGTTGTATTCGTTGACAGATTTAAATTTGAAGTCTTTTGAATACAACACGTTGAAGACATGGCGCTTACAAGAGGAAAGAGTTTGAATTCAAATCAAAACGTTTTATTCATCAAAGACGCATAAAAGCTTCTTATTCAAAATAACCATGTAGACGTCGAACGTGGCATATTTTTAGAGAAAGACCTTTAGGGTCGAATTAGCATAAATAGGAGTCTTAATGTTAGGACTCAGTGTGTTTATTTTGTACAAATCACTCAATATACTGAAAGTGAAGGATAGAAAAACACTTAGAAAGGGGGGTTTGAATAAGTGTGACTTTAAAAACTCTTAAGATAAAAACAATTGCACAATGATTTTTATCCTGGTTCGTTGTTAACGAAACTACTCCAGTCCACCCCCTTAGAGTGATTTACCTCACCTGAGGATTTAATCCACTAATCAACCTTGATTACAATGGTTTTCCACTTAGATACCTTCTAAGTCTTCTAGAGTATTATGATCACACCTTGATCACTATAGGAACCTTTTACAAATTAATGTAAACAAATTCTTACAAGAGTATTGCAATGCTTCTTAATAAGCTATAATCACAACTGTGATATTTCTCTTAAGTTTAAGCTTAATCTCACTAAGATATTACAACAGTAATGAAGTGAGGTTGAAGATGAAGTTTTGAGAGCTTTTCACTTTGACAGCGTTTCTGTATGTTTGCGTAAAGTGTTGTATTCAGCTTCTCATCAGAACTTCTATTTATAGGCATTTTGAGAAGATGACCGTTGGGAGCATTTAATGCGTTGCGTGATCCGTACAACATTGCATATAATGTTTCACTCTTTTGTCAACTACCTCGAGCCTTGCTTTTCCTGCTTTAACTGACTTTGCCTTTAATAGCTTCTAACGCTCCTTTTGTCAGTCAGCGTAGCCTGCCATCTTGTACTTGCTTCTGATCTGATCTTTGTAGATACAACGTTTGAATATATCAGAGTCAAACAGCTTGGTGCAGAGCATCTTCTTGTCTTCTGACTTTGAAGTGCTTCAAGCGTGATACCATGAGAACTTCAGTGCTTCTGCTTCTGATCTCAAGCTCTTCTGATGCTTCAATAGATCATGTTCTGATTCTGCTTGACCATCTTCTGATGTCTTGCAAGAGCATGTTCTGATGTTGCATGCTGAACCTTCTGAGTCAGTGCTTCTTGCGCTGATTTTGTGCATACTCTTCATATATTTCCTGAAATGGAAATTGCATAGGATTAGAGTACCACATTGTCTTAAGCAAAATTCATATACATTGTTATCATCAAAACTAAGAATATTGATCAGAACAATTCTTGTTCTAACAATCTCCCCCTTTTTGATGATGACAAAAACATATATAATTGATATGAATTTGCAATCAGAATCACAGATGACCAAAGACAATTACACAGTTATAGCATAAGCATATAAACATAGTGTGTGAATATGTCTCCCCCTGAGATCAACAATCTCCCCCTGAGATTAACAATCCCCCTTGAAATAAATTCTGGAAGAATTTAAAAAATAAAAGACTTCCCTGAGTATTTTCCATTTCAGTTGAGACGTTCACATTTGCTTAAACTTTAGAACATTCAGAGCTTCTGCTTTTTGCTTCCATAGGACAGCTTCAGAGCTTTGAATTTCTTCTTGAATCATTGCATGCTTTGATTGCATCAGAACATTCTTGAATGTACCAGAGCATCATCAGAGCATCTTTACATCCTGAAATGTTTCAGAACAAACTATACGACAAAATTCAGAGCATGAATGAGTCAGAATCATTCTTTTAAGAAGGAACATGTATCAGAGCAACAACTCTGGTAAGTTCTTAAAAGAAATATATATCAAAACATATAAGGGATAAGAATGTGTTAGATCATATTCTGCCACGAGAATATCAGAACATTCTTCCTTCTTGCTTCTGATCTTGAAGCTTCACAGCACTAAGCTTGCTTCAATTTCCATGAGCATGTTTCTTTACATAATTGCTTTTCCCCATGTATTTGCTTCTCATGTTGAGCTTTTTCAGAATCACTTCAATCCTGCAAAAATATCAAAAACATAGAACTTGCAAATATTGTTAGGAATTTTGAGACTTACTCCCAACAACTGATATAATAAATCAAATCAATTATCACGTTTTCTCCCCCTTTTTGTCATAACATCAAAAAGCATTAAAGATTCAGACGAAAAAACAAACAATATGAGAGAAGAAGATAATATTTCATTGATTCAACAAAAGATATATCAGAAGATACAAAACATATGCAGGAAACAGATGCAAGAAACAAGAGACAGCTAAGACCAAAGGACTACGACTAACCTAGCTTAGAAACTATCTTGGCCAGAAGGTCTTGAATCTCAGAGGTGCTTTCAGTCTGCTTCTTCATGAAGGTTCTGAATTCCTCATGTGTTTCCTCATGCTTATCCAACTGAGAAGCTAGAGCATCCTGGTTCTGTTGGAGAGCCTTGACAGCGTTCACCAGAATAGAAGATCCAGCAGAAGAAGCTTCACAACTATTGTTCAGTGGAATAGCATGCCCAACAGAAGCATCTATCATGAGAATCTCATCTTGATTTTCCTCAGCAGGAAGTTTCTCAACAGGATGATTCTCATCAGCACTTTGTTTCTCAGCATCAGCTTATGACATAGAAGCATCTTCAGAATATTCTGGAGTAGGGATCTTAGAATCTTCATTCTCCAGAGCCTTAAAAATATCAGCCAGATTCTTTGGAGGAATGGGAGCAGCAACTTTTGAAGAATATTCAACTTCTGGATATACCATATCTGGTGCTTTCTCAGAGGGATTCTCCCTTAGCCAATTGAATATAGACTGAAAGTCTCCAGTCAGAACAGAATATGGGGGCTCCCATACGACCATGGTAAGACAGAGCGCTTGGTCAGACACATCTTCTGCAAGCTCATCAAGAAACTCTTTTTCTACAAGACAATGCCTGCCCTTGAGATGACTGACCTAGAATTCTTCATAGGATCTTAGGAATCCAAGATGACCTGGAGCTTCTGCTACGCACGCCTTCTGAAGCTTCAGAAACTCAGAGTCCATCTTTCTTCTGAAGATCCTCCAGAGATTTCTCAATTCAACATCATCCATCCAGGCATGATGCGCTGCCTTCAATGTCTCTAAACCTGCCTCCATTTTCAGATTTAATAATTCAAAATGTACACCAACAGAGAATTCCCGACGGGATTTGAGTCTGGTGACGGCAGAATCTGGGTTCAGAAAGAAGTAGGGTTGAGGTTCTCTATCAAGAGAGAGATGAGATTCTACTTCTTCTGACTCAGCGTCTAACACCACAAGCTCAGGTTCAGGACCGGGTTTGGGAGTGAAATTGCATTCATGAAACAATTGAGCCATAGAACCAGTACTTTTAGAGTCTGATTCTGGTGAATTGTTGGTGACAGGGTTAGAATGGGGGAATAGTTTGCATGAGGTGGAGGTTGAGAAGTGGAAATATTTGAGTGAGGAGGATAGAGAGTTTGAAGGGATTGAATGTCTAGAACGAGTGTATCAATGGGATGGTCAGAAGCAGGGTTAGTTATGGGTGAAGGAGGAGGAGTAAGAACTTTGGTAATTGGTGAAGAAGGAGGGGTGGGAACTTTGGTAGGTTGAGGGGATTCAACAAGGGCTGTTTGTGGTTGATTTTCTGGTTGAGAAGGTTGGGGAACTTCTGTTGGTATAGATTCTGAATTTAAAACAGAAACAGAGTCAGGCTCAGAAATATGTATACCTTTGGACTTCTTCTGAGACCCTTCAGAATCAGCTTCAAAACCTTTTCTCTTATTCTTCTCATAAACAGACCTTACCTTGCCCAGAGTTATTTCTCTCTTTCTGGCAGTTTCCTTCTGTTGTTCTTCCTTATTCACTTCTTCTTCTTGCTGATTCACCGCTTCTTGAATCACTTCTTCTTGAGCAACAACTTCCTTTTTCTTTTTATTTTTCTTCCTCTTCTTCTTTTCTACTTCCTTCTCATCCTCTGCTTTCTTTTCTTTCTCCGACTTCCTCTTCTTATTCTTTTTCTCAACAACTTCTTGTTCTACATTCTCATTTTCAACTAAAGCTTCTTGATTTTCTTCAACTACAGCTTCTTCCACAACAACATTCTCATCAACAACTGCAGCAGCTTCTTCTTGATTATTTTTCTCCTTAATGACAGAGGGACGATCAAACTTACGCTTTGTCCTTCTTTCTTTCTTAGCAGCAACTTCTGGAGCAGCTTCTAAAACATCTTCTAAAGCAGCAGGCTTAGAAGTTGAGGCTTTCTGACTGCCTTTCTTGACAGCGTTCAGATACTTAATTTTAATATCTGGTTGTTCATTTAAGAAAAACGCTTCAAACTCAGCTAGCACAGGTCCTCTTCTGATTCTGATTCCAAGAATAGGTTGAGGAGCATGTGCAACAACTTGAATAAGATTCATATTTCTCAAGGTGTTAGCATTCAATACACTTCCAGTGACGGTGAGAAGATCCTTGATGACACCAGCAGATTCTAGTTTTTCAACCATCTTGGTTTGAACCAGAATGTTGGTAATGATTCTTCCAAAAGGAATAATATTTCCTTTCTTCGTTCTATTTGAATCCCTAGAATCTCTTACATCATTCCACATATGATTAAAAATGATGTAAGGAGCATCAACCTTCTTCTGAGTACCAATGCAATACAGGATGTATTGTTGATCTTTGTTGACGAAGTTTGGAGAATGAGTTGCTTTCCTGTGATAGAAACAACCAAGAAGAATCTTTGTCCAGACTTTGTAGATGTTCTTCAAATCCTTAACATCCTTGGTCTTCGTCACATCTGGGTATAGTTCAGCAAGAACATCTGCCCAGTTTTCTCTTTGAGAAAGTTCAAAGGCGCCAACAGGCTCTTCCAAATCAAACAGTATTCTCAGAGTATCTTCAGTGATTGCAAAGAACCTTCCATGAACAAAAGATACAATCGCCTTAGGAATGACGAAAGCATTAACCCAAAATTCCTTGACCAAATCAGGATAGACTGATCCACATAATTCATGAAATAAAGGAGACCATCTTTGAAAGGCTATATTCTCCCTGAGATCAAACTGATGTTCTGCCAGATTATCAACATCAACCATCAACTCGCAGATAACCTCTAAATCTTCTCGAGGAATAGTGCATGTGAGTGGAGGATAGAACAGTTCTTCTTCTTCTTGAAGGTGTTGTTGAGAAGGAGATGGGGAGCCAGCAACGTTTGATGAAGAAGCAGCCATAGTTGCACAACTGAGTTTTCTAGGGTTCTTTCTTTTAGGGTAGTCAAAAAGGGCAAAAAGGTTACAGAAGTGCATAAACAAGAGAGAGAAGATGAATGCGTAAAAGAATAAACGTTATGATGTGAGATGAATATATAGAGGCGGATTTGAAAAAGAATGCAATGAAATTATGAGAATGAACAGTTACAGAATCAAATGAAATCAAACGCATTTAATGATGAATGACGTTAGGTGGGATAATGTGAAATTTGAAATGATTTGCACAGTTACCTAGGGCGGCGTCTCATCAGTTGCACGCATGTCTGTCCAAAGAAGAGTGAACACGTGTTCAACTTCTGGAGCAGTTGGTGAAAGCTGTTTTACTATAACTTTTGATTTTGACAGAGTTAGCACTTCTCATCTTCTCATTCTGATCAAGAATCCATGTTGCTATTCTTCAGAAAAGCTCTTGTTCTGATAGGATCATCCTTCTTTCCAAGAATGTCATCTTCTGAGTGAGTAGGTGTGAGTCTAGAAGATCTTCTGACTGTTGGCTTTTCAAAAATTCTGAGATTCTCTAAAGATGCAGCAAGTTGATCTTCTGATCCTTTGCTTCTGAGATTTTCAGCTTCTGATACTTTGCTTCTTGGTTCTTCAGCTTCTGAAATTGAGATATCTATATCTGCAAAATTCTCAAACTGCTTTGGCTTTTCAAGACCAAGCTTATCATCAAATCTGATATTGATTGATTCTTCTACAACCAATGTTTCAGTATTGTATACTCTGTAGCCTTTAGAGCGTTCAGAATATCCAAGAAGGAAACACTTCTGTGCCTTAGAATCAAACTTACCAAGATGATCTTTAGTATTCAGAATGAAATAAACACATCCAAAAGGATGAAAATATGAAATGTTGGGCTTTCTGTTCTTCCACAATTCATAAGGAGTCTTATTGAGAATAGGTCTTATAGAGATTCTATTCTGAATATAACATGCAGTGTTTATTGCTTTTGTCCAGAAATGCTTAGCCATATTGGTTTCATTGATCATGGTTCTAGCCATTTCTTGTAGAGTCCTATTCTTTCGCTCTACAAATCCATTTTGCTGTGGAGTTCTAGGGCAAGAGAAATCATGGGCAATACCATTTTCTTTGAAAAACTCCTCAAAGAATCTGTTCTCAAATTCTCCACCATGATCACTTCTGACCTTTATGATTTTGCACTCCTTCTCTGATTGAATCTGAGTGCAGAATTCAAAGAACACTGAATGAGACTCATCCTTGTGTTTTAAGAACTTTACCCATGTCCAGCGACTATAATCATCTACATTGACTAATCCATATTTCTTCCCTCTGACAGATGCTGTTTTGACTGGGCCAAACAGATCAATGTGCAGAAGTTCTAGCGGCCTAGAGGAAGAAACAACATTCTTAGACGTGAATGAAGGTTTGGAAAACTTTCCCTTCTGACATGCTTCGCAAAGAACATCTGATTTATATTTCAGATTAGGGAGACCTCTGACCAGATTTAGTTTGTTAATCTGAGAAATATTTCTCAAACTAGCATGGCCTAATCTTCTGTGCCAGACCCATTGCTCATCGCTAACAGACATAAGACAAGTTACCTGCTGATTCTTAAGATCTTGAAGATCAATCTTGTAAATGTTGTTATTTCTCTTGCCTGTAAATAGGATTGAGCCATCCTTCTGACTTACAGCCTTGCAACACTTTTGATTGAAGATAATGTCATAACCATTGTCACTTAATTGACTTATGGACAACAAGTTATGAGCTAATCCATCTACCAGAAGAACATTAGTTATAGAAGGAGAGTTACCAGTACTTATGGTTCCTAAGCCAATTATCTTGCCCTTCTGATCTCCTCCAAACTTAACTTCTCCAGCAGATTTAAGCACCAGATCTTGGAACATAGACCTTCTTCCCGTCATGTGTCGTGAGCACCCAAAGTCCAGGTACCATGACATGCTTTGCTTTTTCTTCTTTGCTGCCAAGGATATCTGCAATAGAAATTATCTTCTCCTTAGGTACCCACAACTTCTTGGGTCCTTTCTTGTTAGTTTTCCTCAAGTTATGATTGAACTTGGGTTTAGCATGATAAACAACAGGAGGTACAACATGATATTCCTTAGGTTTAGCAGCATGATATTTTCTAGGTTGTGTCACATGCTTCTTAGTGTGTGTAATGTGAAAGCTTTTGGAATGTGATGTGAGCCTAATATCATGGGAGTGGCTATACTTGAACTGATCATACAATGGCTTGTATGTGATTTTCATATCATCTACAGGTTCAAGTTTGTATGGGGTATCACCCTCATAACCAATGCCAACTCTCTTGTTTCCAGAAACAGCATATATCATAGAAGCAAGATGACTTCTGCCAATAGTTCTAGATAAGAACTTTCTAAAGCTCAAGTCATATTCTTTCAGAATATGGTTCAGACTAGGAATGGACTTTTCTGAGTCAGAAGGAGATCCAATATCTTTGGATAATTTTAAAACTTTTTCCTTCAGTTCAGAATTTTCCACTTCCAGCTTCTTAGTTTCAGAATCAAATAGCTTTTTCAGCTTTTTGTATTTGATAGTAAGATGAGCCTTGAGTTCCAGAAGTTCTGTTAAACTGGAAACTAACTCTTCTCTAGATAGTTCAGAAAATACCTCTTCAGAATCTGATTCTGATGTAGATTCTGATCCATCATCAACTGTGGCCATCAGTGCAATGGTTGCCTGCTCGCCTTCAGAGTCTGATTCTGATGAATCTGAATCATCCCACGTCGCCATAAGACCTTTCTTCTTATGAAACTTCTTCTTGGGCTTCTCCTTCTGAAGTTTTGGACACTCACTCTTGTAGCGACCTGGCTCATTGCACTCAAAGCAAGTGACCTTCTTCTTGTCATATCTTCTTCTTCCAGAAGATTCTCCTTTTTTAAGCTTCTTAGAACTTTTGAAGTTCTTGAACTTCCTATGCTTGCTCTTCCAGAGTTGGTTTACCCTTCTGGAGATCATGGACAGTTCATCTTCTTATTCTAATTCTGATTCTTCAAAATCTTCTTCTTCAGCCTGAAAAGCGTTAGTGCATTTTTTATAATTAGATTTTAATGCAATAAACTTACCTTTCTTCTGAGGTTCATTTGCATCCTGCTCATTTTCATGACTTCTCAGGGCGCTGATCAGCTCTTCCAAAGAGACTTCATTCAGATCCTTTGCTATCTTGAATGCAGTCACCATTGGGCCCCATCTTCTGGGCAAGCTTCTGATGATCTTCTTGACATGATCAGCTTTAGTATATCCCTTGTCAAGAACTCTCAATCCAGCAGTTAGCATTTGAAATCTTGAGAACATTTTCTCAATGTTTTCATCATCCTCCATCTTGAAGGCTTCATATTTCTAGATCAAGGCAAGAGCTTTAGTCTCCTTGACTTGGGCATTTCCCTCATGAGTCATTTTCAATGATTCATATATATCATGGGCAGTTTCCCTGTTAGATATCTTCTCATATTCAGCGTGAGAGATAGCATTCAGCAAAACTGTCCTTGCCTTGTGATGATTTTTGAATTGCTTCTTTTGATCATCACTCATTTCTTGTCTTGTCAGCTTTACACCGCTAGCTTTCACTGGATGTTTGTAACCATCCACCAGAAGATCCCATAAGTCACCATCTAAACCAAAAAAGTAAGTTTCAAGTTTATCTTTCCAATATTCAAAGTTTTCACCATCGAATACTGGTGGTCTAGTGTAACCATTGTTACCATTTCCATTGTATTGCTCAACAGAGCCAGATGTAGATGTAGTTGTTGGAATTTCACCAGCCATCTAAACTTTGTGTTTTTTTCTTCCTGAATCTTTTCTAACACGATTAAGTGCTTGCACCTTAGAACCGGCGCTCTGATGCCAATTGAAGGATAGAAAAACACTTAGAAAGGGGGAGTTTGAATAAGTGTGACTTTAAAAACTCTTAAGATAAAAACAATTGCACAATGATTTTTATCCTGGTTCGTTGTTAACGAAACTACTCCAGTCCACCCCCTTAGAGTGATTTACCTCACTTGAGGATTTAATCCATTAATCAACCTTGATTACAATGGTTTTCCACTTAGATACCTTCTAAGTCTTCTAGAGTATTTTGATCACACCTTGATCACTCTAGGAACCTTTTACAAATTAATGTAAACAAATTCTTACAAGAGTATTACAATGCTTCTTAATAAGCTATAATCACAACTGTGATATTTCTCTTAAGTTTAAGCTTAATCTCACTAAGATATTACAACAATAATGAAGTGAGGTTGAAGATGAAGTTTTGAGAGCTTTTCACTTTGACAGCGTTTCTGTATGTTTGCGTAAAGTGTTGTATTCAGCTTCTCATCAGAACTTCTATTTATAGGCATTTTGAGAAGATGACCGTTGGGAGCATTTAATGCGTTGCGTGATCCGTACAACATTGCATATAATGTTTCACTCTTTTGTTAACTACCTCGAGCCTTGCTTTTCCTGCTTTAACTGACTTTGCCTTTAATAGCTTCTAACGTTCCTTTTGTCAGTCAGCGTAGCCTGCCATCTTGTACTTGCTTCTGATCTGATCTTTGTAGATACAACGTTTGAATATATCAGAGTCAAACAGCTTGGTGCAGAGCATCTTCTTGTCTTCTGACTTTGAAGTGCTTCAAGCGTGATAGCATGAGAACTTCAGTGCTTCTGCTTCTGATCTCAAGTTCTTATGATGCTTCAATAGACCATGTTCTGATTCTGCTTGACCATCTTCTGATGTCTTGCGAGAGCATGTTCTGATGTTGCATCCTGAACCTTCTGAGTCAGTGCTTCTTGCGCTGATTTTGTGCATACTCTTCATATATTTCCTGAAATGGAAATTGCATAGGATTAGAGTACCACATTGTCTTAAGCAAAATTCATATACATTGTTATCATCAAAACTAATAATATTGATCAGAACAATTCTTGTTCTAACAGAAAGTACCAGCGTAGAGAAAAGAGTTGTAGAGAATATAGGTATAATAAACCCCATTGTTTTCTTTTCAAAGTCATTTACTTTACAAATAAAAAGTTTTTTACATACCTTTAAAATTCATTTACTTTATAGTCGAAGTCCTTACAATTCAAATCATTTACATATTTTTTACGTCTCTTTAGTTTTCATCAGCCCCCTACCTACCTGTTAAGGCTTTTACGGACTTGGTAGATTCCTTCATATGATCATTCTTAGTGACCTCTTTGTTCGCGGAGTTAGGGGGTCTCTCTATTTGTTTCTTAGTATACTTAGGACATTCTCTTTTATTGTGTCCAAACCCCTCGCACATGAGGCACTATGGCTCCTTCCCTCGAGAGTACCCCATAACCTTCCTGACTTGTTTACTAAGCTGAGCTATTGCATTGGCTAAGTTTATTCCTGTCCTTGAATTATATTCCTTTGCTTCATCATCCGAGATGATTTCGAAGGCTATGCTATTGTTCTCCAATTCTGATCTTTCTTTGATACTTAGCTCAAAAGTCTGTAGAGATCCAACGAGTTCGTCTAGCTTTAAATGGTTGATGTCTTGGATTTCTTCTATGGCTATGACTTTTATGTCAAATCTCCTGGGAAGAGATCTCAGCATTTTTCTCACCAACTTAGATTCAGGAATCTTTTCTCCCAGTGCACTCGATGCATTAGCTATCTCCAGAACAATTATGTGAAACTCATGAATGCTTTCATCTTCTTTCATCCTTAGATTCTCAAATTGAGTTTTTAACAGCTGAAGTCTTGACATCTTCACTTTAGAGGTGCCTTCATGGGTTGTTCTAAGGATCTCCCATACATATTTGGCCACTTCACATGTGTTCACCAGCCTAAAGATGTTCTTGTCAATTCCAGTGAATATGGCATTTAAAGCCTTAGAATTGGCAAGTGCGAGTTCGTCTTCTTCTTGGTTCCAGTCTACCTCTAGCTTTAACACGTTTGTGGGTTGATTGTCTTCTCCCACAATAACAGGATGTGTACACCCTCTCAGAACTGCTTTCCAAACCTTGATATCTATAGATTTCAAGAAGGCCACCATGTGAGGTTTCCAATAATCATAATTGCTTCCATCCAGAACAGGTGGTCTATTCAGAAATCCAACTTCCTTGTCCATCGTACCATAAAGTAACCTCCCTAGATCTCACTCAGATGCAGAGCAGAGTGTCGGCTCTGATACCAATTGAAATTTTGGTATCAGATATGAGATGTCAAATGAGATGTCACGTTACTATATTTGAATTATAAACAAATATGATAACAACAATAATAATCTTGCAGAAAGTAAATAACACAACAATATGTTTACCCAATTCGGTGACAAACACACCTACTCTGGGGGCTACTAAGCCAGGATGAAATCAATATCCGATAGTATCAATTCTAAGTTAAATAATCCCAGTTTACCCTTCTCACTTAATCACTACCATTCCTATGATTTCTACCTTAGTCTCACCTAGGCATGAGGCCCTCCTCAAATCCCTTCTATTCACGATCCCTGTGACAAAATAAAAACCAAATACAAGTAACCAGAAGACACTCTTCCAGAAAAAACTACTCCTTGATGCTTCAAAGCTTACGAGGATGCAAATGTTTTCCTTGCTTAAAAGCTTCGGAGATCAAAACAACATTCAACACCTAAAGGTTTGTGAATGTACACATATGAAACCCTTATGACAGAATCCCTTGGACATGAAGTCGTACCTACAAATAAGGATTCACTGAGCCTTTATAGAGCAATCCTGGTCACGGGATTGGGCCAATAAAATAAGGTTTTGGCGCAGCTAAACCACTAAGTCAGTTTAAGTAACTAACAACCCAAAACCTAAAAATAGAAACTGACTAAGACGCTTCAAAAAACCTGTAATGTCAAGACATTTGTTATGACATCATGGCAAAGATCTGCTAACACAATGGTTTAGCCAAAATTGATGCCTACACAGAACCAACATCTCTTCTGTTGGTCACGAATCTATAATCTTCTGTGTTTTTTTAAAAAAATCCTTTTGCTCTGCCCAAGGAGAAAGAGTGTTGTGTCGGGCTGTTTAAATAAATCCTTTTGTTCTTCCCAAGACAAAAGTGAACTTGTGCAGGGCTTTGTTTAAAATCATTAATAAACTAGCAATTTTGCTTCCATTTTGTTTATCGTTTATCTTTTTTCAGAAAATGGTAACACATAAAAAACCCTATAAAAACAATCAAAAATAGTTTTTCAAAATTTTCACATACATTCTTGCATTCTTTTATCTGTTTCTAAAAAAAAAAAACATAAATATTGTGAAGATTATCTCTTGATAAACCCATTGAAAACAATGATCCTAGGACCTCTCCCAACTTTGAATACCCTGTGTACGAAGTTGACGAAGAAAGTGATGAAGGAATCCCTGAGCAGATCACCTGTCTAATTGAGCATGCGAAAAAGATCATTGAGACGCATAGAGAGCCTTTGGAAGTAGTCAACTTGGGTACCGAAGAAGAGAAAAGAGAAGTGCAAATTGGGGCATTGTTACAAGCAAGCGTCAAAGAAAGAATGGTTGAACTGTTGAAGGAATATGTGGATGTCTTTGCTTTGAGCTATCACGATATGCCTGGGTTGGATACCAATATTGTAAAGCACATATTACCATTAAAACCATAATGTACGTCTATCAAACAAAAGTTGAGAAAAACTCAACCAGATATGGCAGACAAAATTAAAGAAGAGGTTCATAAGCAAATCAATGTCGGCTTCCTCGTCACATCAAAGTATCCTCAATGGCTAGCCAACATAGTGTCTGTTCCCAAGAAGGATGGAAAAGTTAGAATGTGTGTTGATTACAGATATTTGAACAGAGTTAGTCCAAAGGATGATTTCCCATTACCACATATCGATATGTTGGTTGATAGTACTGCTAAGTTCAACGTCTTCTCATTCATGGATGGGTTTTTTGGCTACAATCAAATCATAGTGGCTCCCCAAGATATGGAGAAAACAACTTTTATCACACTTTGGGGCATATTTTGTTACCGTGTGATGCCATTTGGTTTGAAAAATGTTGAGGAAACTTATCAAAGAGCCATAAGAACCCTTTTTTATAATATGATTCACAAAGAAATTGAAATGTATGTGGAAGACATGATTGCAAAGTCTGCATCTGAATAAGAGCATGTGAGGCACCTACTGAGGTTGTTCCAACATTTGAGAAAAATACAAGCTTCGTCTTATTCCTAGCAAGTGCACTTTTGGTGTCCGCTCCGGAAAGCTTTTGGGTATCATCGTTAGCCAAAGAGGTATTGAAGTTGATCCCGACAAAGTCTAGGCTATTCAAGAAACGTCTCCGCCAAGAACAGAAAAAGTCTGAGGATTTCTTGGACGATTGAACTATATCTCCAGATTTATCTCTCACATGACTGCAACTTGTGGGGAAATCTTCAAGCTTCTCCGCAAGGACCAAGAATATAAATGGCAGAATAATGTCAAAAAGATTTTGATGCTATTAAGGAATACCTACTGGAACCTCCAACCTTAATCCCTCCAGTAGAAGGAAGACCACTGATTATGTATTTGATTGTGCTTGAAGATTCTATGGGATGTGTCTTGGGTCAACAAGATGAGTCTGGTCAAAAAGAGTGTGCCATTTATTACTTGAGCCAAAAGTATACCGACTGTGAAATAAGATATTCACTGCTCGAGAAAACTTGTTGCACTCTTGTATGGGCTACTCGCCGGCTAAGGCAGTACATGTTGACCCATATGACATATCTTATATCCAAAATGGATCCAATCAAATACCTCTTTGAGAAACCTGCTTTGACTGGAAGGATTACCCGCTGGCAGATGTTATTATCAGAGTATTACATCCAATATCATGCCCAAAAAGCTATCAAAGGAAGCATTCTGGATAATCATTTGGCTTATCAACCTATTGACGACAATCAATTATTACAAGATGATTTCCCAGATGAAGAGATCATGCAACACCCTTCTAAACCCCGCGGAAATTAAATAAATAATTAGAGTAAAAACATAAACACAAGGGTGCCACAATTATTAAAAACAAATAAACCAACTTTGGTCAAAAGTCATGCTTCATTAGGAAACGATTTACCAAAACATAATCATGTTTATCACAACGGAATACGAAACATCATCAATACAACCAATGAGAATGTAATTCAACACCAAATGAAATAGAGTAATCTCTTAAAACTCTAAAACCATCATTCCCCCAGTGTTACAAGATCAGAGCATGACCGACCCGACCCAATATAAACGGATAAACTCTATGAGTCATCCTCACCGAGCACTAATGCCGCTACTCCTCAATCTGAAAAATGTCAACAAGTAAGGGTGAGTCTCATTCACAATTAATCAATGTTATGAATTCATAAGCAACAAAACATCATAATATATTATTCACCCAATTTGTCATATATTCAGATTTTCATACAATCATCAAGCAACCATACCAACAATTACATCACCAAAATATAACACTGAAACTCATTCAATCATGTTATATAAATATGCATATGGACCAACTTACACTATGCAAGTGGTACCAATAAACCGTGGACTTAATCCACCCGACCGATCTACATATCACTGAGATACGGACCAAGTGACACAATTTCCGCACAATGGGAAATATGTCCCCCATTTGATCCAAACATCACCGGGATCCATCATCGAATGCACATGAATGAATGCACACATATAACATACTTAAAACATCACCGATCCGATGAACAACATTGTCTCACATAACTCAATATAGTTATCACCAAAAAGTATGTACATGTATCATGCATCATTCAAAACAAATCAATCACCTGATCACGTTATACACGCATTATCAATATTTCAATCATGTTGTCACAACATCACCACTAGATCAAATGAACGATGCCGTCACCAATAATTCACCAAAAGTAACACCGAATAATATATTCGGTTTCAACACGACTTACAATTATATCATATATAATTCACACCACATATAACGTCAAAATCATAGTTATATCATTACAACCTCACCACATTGCCAAATTAACCAAATCATGCACAATCATTCAATTATTTACACAATCATCCCAATAATAATAATTACAATTCGTCCATCATCACACCGAAACATTGTCATATTCACACAATTACACATATGCACAATATTTCGTTTGACAAAGAAATTAAATCAATTTTAAATTTAGGTCGGGCCACCGCCCTTCTCACCAATTCTTCATATAAAATCATTAATTTTCTTTACAACGCCCAAAATTGCACTAAGAAAGGATACACAGATCACAAGATACGCTCTCTCAAAGTTTAGAAAAATTCCTGCACAGCAGGGTCCGCTCAGCGGACCACTGACGACGTGAGGCAGAAGCGAACTACATCGGGACCTCCGCTTAGCTGACCTACCTCTGCTTAGCGGATGTGCGATTTTGCAGAATTTTCATCTCTGCAACAGACCTGCGATCTCACCCATTTTCCACCCAAAATGGATTCCAAACATCACGTAAAGGTATAAAAACATCGCAGACATTATCACACATCATCAAACATCATTAAAACACATTATTCCAATCATAATTTCATGCAATCTCATTCGATCTCCCTAAACCTAACAATCTCAATCCCAATATACTCAATCGAATCGAATCATATATCAATCCATTCTATTACCTACAATCGCATAATAGAAATTATTCAGAAGAGTTCTCCCTTACCTTAGCCAAGAATCTGGACTTTTCCCCTTCTTCTCCCTCAAACTCGTAAGCCCTTTTCCTTCAAATTCAGAAAGAATCTCCAATCTTCAAACTCGCTTATCTCCCTCATCAAGAACTTCCCTGACACGAATTAATATATCAAATCGAAGGAAATTTCGTGTAGAATCCGAATCTTTTAGAATTACCTGATTTGGAGCTATGAGCAGAAAGTTATGACTTTTTTTGTGAGGGCTGCACCATGAATACGAAAATGGTTCTTGTCCATGAGTTCTTCTTATCTCCCTCTTAGGTTTTCCCCTTCTATGTCACAATTTCTTCTTATTTTCTGGTTTTATGAAAACATAACATATTTTAGTAATGGGCCCAACAATTTAACACCCCATCATTACTAAATACCACACTTGGCCCAAAGACCAATATTCCATAATTCCTCTAAATAGTTCAACGAAAATACTAAATGATTTTAAATAATAATTTAATTTTCGATTTAATTAAAATTAGAAAATATGGGGTGTTACAATTCTCCCCCACTAAAAGAGTTTTCGTCCTCGAAAACATACCTCAATCAAAGAGTTCCGGATAGGAGTCCTTCATCTAACTTTCCTATTCTCAGGTAACATTTCCATAGTCGATCCTCAAAAGTCATCTGACATAACCAACAGAAAGCATGCCTCATGCATTCAAATCTCAACTCTTACGTCGCATTCGACCACTCCAAAGGTGTACCACTTGCTATATCTCTAAAAAGGTTAACGACAATGAAGCGTCGAGGTGCGACCCATTCAATACGCCCAATAACTCAATAATATAATTACACAACCCATGGTATGGTCACACCTGATCAACACTGCAGTAATGCATTCCATCTACCGAACGTACCAACCTCAGACACACTTTTCCATCTGAGCGATAAAATAATACTTACACTTTTCACCAACTGCTTCCTTCAAGAAACTCCTTAGTCATATTCATATACCATTGAATTCCAATTATCTGACTCCTCTTAAGTCACACCATCAATTATCCATCACTTTACATTCTGCTTTCGCCGCACTACTCTGGTTACTCGTTACAACCATCATTACCAATTAGATTTCTTAGTTTTACCCAATTCCGACTCTGTTTACTCATTCGTTTAAAATCCTCCCTTACCATTTATGGTACTAATTTACCACTTAGCAATACTTACTCGCATTCAAAAATAAATTCCTGATTTACTTCCTCTGTTTAAACATTCTAACCATCAGAACAAGTACACACAAGCAATTATAATTACACTCATCAGCCCCCAATATACCATTTCTTACAAAATAGCTCAACCTGAGTCCCACTCTTCTCTAAGAATTAAATCAACTTTGTCCTTCATAGAGTATAATTCCTCCTTATATCTGGAAATCTACAATAACACCTTACAACAACACAAAATTATTATAGCCTCATATAGTATCGACTAATCGTCTTAACTTCACCGAATACATACTCGTCAACCACGTACAACCACAATAACATGCTCATCATCTCGGCAATTATTCAAAAGAGTTCTAGTTCTCCAGAACGGCATCCTTACATCCACTAGATTCTAAATCCAACATATAGATTGTAATACGGTGAACTGACTTTTTTATCGAAATGTTGCGGATAGCAAGAGTCGCCACCGACTTTTATTTTATCCAAATTAATCAGAAAGGCTAAAAGAACAGGAAAAACCTTTTAAATAAAAACTGAGTTCGGGGGGTAATTATGCAAAGGGAAGGTGTAAGGCACCCTTTGCATCCATGGTTTTCCATGGGCTCTTAATTGCTTTGCTCTTTAGTTTTGAAGCCAAAAGTTTCAGAAAATGTAGAAAAAGAGAAATAAGGACTTTAGCTCGTAAATGAGCGTAGCCTTATTGAAGGTTTATGAGAAAGAATATATAAAAAAAAAATTTAGAGCAAGGCAAAGCAATTAGGGGCAATTACCTTATAGTTTGAAAAAGAAGTTCTTTTAGCCTTTCAGGGTGAAAGGGTCTTTCCATGCCATGAGAGGGCAGGAAGCCTTTCATTTGGAGGTTTACAGGTCATCGAATCATCATTCGCCATAAGACTGCCCCATGCCATAGAGGGGCCAGTAGTCTAAGGGAAGAACCAGAATAGCCTTTCGTAGGCAGCCAGAGGATACCTCAGCCTTTTTCGTAGGCAACTTCCGAGGGTCGAGGTCATATTGGTGTATCTAAGGCAGCATCATTTAGGGACTTTATGACCTTTGTATTTACCGAGGCAACATGGCTGAGGTATCCTCGTATTCGAGGGACACGGCTATTCTGCAAGAAACACAAGGCAACAGGCAACAAGGCAACAAAGAGGTTACCCCAAAAGTGTGCGTGGGTGCAACAATCACGTGATTTGATTCAAATATTTATCTTATAATTAGTTATTCTAGGTTTATTACAAGCTTGCACTCCCTAGAATTACTAACCACAGCAATTAATATTAACAATTAAAATAATAATGGGGAAAGGGAAAATGAAACCAGCGGGGGAAAGGGAAATTGAAACCAGCGGGATAAACAGAGCAATAAGTTTGAAACAAGTAATAATTAAGATCAGGGTTTAGGGTTACCGACTATTCGAAGCTTTGGCAATTGGCAAACCCTGAAAAGGTGGGAAAAATAGAAAACAGGATATATGTGAGTGCATTATCAGTTCAGCCATAAATATGGTTAACCCTAATCAATAAAAGTAAAAATACAAGAAAAGGGTAAAGACACTTAGCTTCGATTGACGAAGGTTGATGGGCAAAGATTTGCCTTGAGCCTTAAGCATTGACCCTGACCATTAGAGAATTGGCAAAAGAATAAAAGGAAAAAGTAAGTGTAGGAGGAGTTCCATTGACAAGGGAATTAAACCCTAATAAAATAAAATAAAACGTAAATAAATATTTAAATAAGAGAGGTTAGAACTTAGCTTTGCATTTGACGTGGTGCGTAGTCGGAATGTATCTGAAGGTAACCCTGAAAAGTTGCAAAAAGAAAGAAATTTTCAGTGTAGGCGCGATCTTCGTAAACCTTGATTAGGGCACAAGTTAACCATGGTTAATAAAATAATAATAATAAACTAATTGAAATAATACCCAAGTTACGGAGAAAAATCGAGAGTTCGAATTAACACATCAACTAAATAATTATTGGATGTGATCCTAATTATTTAATTAATAGAAACCTATTCGAAAATAAAATCGTGTTTTAAACGAGAAACAACAATTATGAATAATTGAACTTTCGATAAAATGAGAGAAATAAATAAAATAAATGATAATTTATTAAGAAAATATAAGTTTAGTAAATAGTTAAAATAATAAAAGAGTAAAAGGAAATAGATAAAAGAATGTTTATATAATTAAGTAAATAAATAAAATAAAGTAAAAATAAAAATAAATTAGAAAGGAAGACTCAGCTGATCATGTGTGGTGTGGCTGAAAGTCTTTGAGATGCACCCTCAATTCTGGGCGTTGGATCTGGCGTTGATGAAGATTTAATGGTGATGATGGAGGGCGTATAGTAACGACATACGCATGGCACGCACTGGATCCGTGAATGGTAATTGTTGAAAAATAAATGGCAGTGGCAAGAGTCGAACTGGGGACACTCTGCTTACTGGCCACGCTTTTAACCATCTGTGCCACTCATCTATGCTGCTAACAAAAGCATCCCATTGGTATACATAAAATAAAATGACGTGAATAAAAATTCAAAGAAAGCAATAGCGCGCCCCTGACTGCTTCGTCTTCCTCGCTGTTTTCAGAAAGCTTAAGACCTTTAGACCACGGTTTCCAAACGTGGCCATAGAATCTCCATCCTAAAACCTGCAATTAATCATTAATAAACACACAATAATAACCCAGATTAACTATATGCTACATCACGAGTTCAATGGAACCACTGTTTTCGGCCAATTTTTGGTGGATCCGGAATTCCCAATTCAAAGCTCGGAAGCCCTAGGCATGGCATAATCTGTAATCTGCACTTAAACACAAATTAAATGATACAGGCAGCTTCTAAACATCATCATGATTCCCCATATATACTCATATGTTATTTATGATGAACATGTAAGCATAATCGAATTTGGAAAAAAAATGATATAAACCGTGACTGTGAGAGTGTGATTCAGAGTGCCTCCAGTGCTGGTAACGATCCAATTCGCTTCAGAGAGACTCCAGGAGTGTGTTAGGATCAATAGGACCTCTTGAATCAGCCTCCAAACCCCAAACCGAATTGCCCTTTTCTTATAGAATTTTAGAACTCGTGTGAGTTCCTTTTGGGCTGCCCTTATGAAAACCAAAATCCTCTCCCTTGTGATTTTTGTTATGTATATATAATGCACTGAATTAGGTTAGAGATATGGGATTCAATCTTGGTAATCTTTGAAATTGTTATTTGATTTTCAACCTTATGCCAATCTTTCCAATTTTGTTTTAATTCTCCTCCCAATCACGTTCAAAGATTTCCTTGTGTTTCAAGGTGATTTGAAGGCCTTCTAGAATGAGGTAAATCAAAACATATGCCTAAAGGGATTCACTTCCTATTTTTATGTGATTTATTTTAATTAAATGGAATTTTTGAATCAATAAAAAATAAAATGAATATCACAAAATGTGGGATTGGGCTTGGCAACCTTAGAACCAATTTTGGACTACAAAATGATAGGCCCATCCAAGTTTGGTCCTTATTTGATTCATTATTTACTTGATTCAAATCATCCTTTAAATGAATAAAAATCAAATAAAAATCAAACATCCATGATAAATTTGTAGCACTTAGATTTGAGATCTTTGATAACTTGAGGATGAAGATTGGGCCAAATAAGATTTGGTCCCTTTGCAAAACGATTCATTTTGGAGCCTTTTATTTCACATTTTTCTTCTCAAAATTGTCCAACTTTGACAAGGCATATCTCCTTCAATTTTTGCGGTATGAATGAGTTCTAGGACTTTTTGGAAACCTCAAGATATCCTCTACAAGCCACTTTGGAAGCTTTTTTCCATTTGAAGAATTTATCTTGATGATATTGCTCCTGACAAAAACAGCTTTTTGCGAGCTTCTAGAAGGACCTGTAATGTTTTGGCTCGTATCTCTTATGCGGAAGCATTTCTTGACCTTGGGCCCAACATAAAAGTTTTAGAGAATGAAATTTCCTTGCGAATAGGCCTTAGTTGGGAAATCTCTGATAAAGTATGAGAGAGATATGATCAGTCAAAGTTGGGTTGACTTTCTTCTATAAATCCTAATTTAGAGGCTGTTGTTTGGGAGAGATGTCTTTGAACATTTGTGCCTTGATTTGAATTTGAACAAGAGAAATAGTATGGGCAAATTTTGGGGTATGACATAGATCAATACATGTTCTCTACGTAGGTTCCCGACATATTAATTCCTCACTGTCCATGAGTAGTACTCATAACACCACTCCACATCACACTGTCGCTGTGTGACTTCAATTACCCGTCTTAAGTCACTGTCCAATATGTTGCACTCTTTCATATTCACTTCTTCATAAGTTCACACAACATGGTGAGTGATTTCTCACGGCTTAGTATTCATCACATCTTATACCATTAAGGTAACGAACAATCTCATCCCATCTATATGATTTCGTCTACTATCAACAAGAGGTTAAGGGTGATCAAGTCCTCAATTTGTCAATAGATAACCGATAACCATATTTAAGCATAGACTGTCGTTGCTACATAATAGTGTCCTTCCTGAGTTTGCACCCAAACTCATTAACATCGTCATAGCTCAATAATTCACTTCGAGTCTTTACAACTCGCACACTTCCCTCTCCTTTGATCTTGTTTGTGAGACACCGACATCCAAACATACTACACAATCTTCTTCCTAGACACTTAGCATCTCACACTTGTTAAGTACTTCTCAACTTCGGAATCACTACTATACTCGTACATTACTATTCATCTTGTTCCAAAATCAAAATCCTCATCGTAGCAAAAGATCATGACAACATTCATAACTCGTGGTTTTACTCCAAATTCCATGACATCTTTCGCGTCCAAATATCATTCCACTTGGAATTTCAACAAAGTCTTCCTCACATCAATAGGTGTTAGAAATTCTCTACAATTCTTCTTTTATACCTGTCGTTACTTTGGCATCACAAATACGACTCCAACCGTTCTAAAGTTTATTTCACCTTTACTACTAATTCACTTCTCACTAAAATACATCGGCACTCAAATCATCTTTATTACCGAACATCTCATCAACTTATTCATCAACAACATGTTCTACTCAACTTCGTTTCAAACAATCACGGTAGTAGGCATTCCTATTCAACAAGTTTCACGCTTCCTTAACCAACTTCATAATTTCTCCTCATAGGATCACTCTACTGTATTTATAACTCTCCCATAAGGTAGAATATAATCTCTCCTCTTCGTAGGTTCAAACAGCACATTAATCCGACACTCGGAACTCAAGATATGAATTTTCCAACATCCTCCGAATTGCAACATCGACATCATGCAGCGACACTCTATACGATATCTCCAAAACTCCTCAAATGGTACATTTAATTCCTAAAATTGCTTCTCAACAAACCTTTTAATTATTCCTTCAATCCGTTCAACTCTGACACTGACATCGCGTGCAGTACCAACAAACAAGTCTAGTTCTAAGAACAAGCGTAATTGTAACTTCACCTCTTTCCAACATCATGCTGTCACAATTAAATATGTTACAGCTTCTGCAACCATTTTTATAACAAATTTCATCTTGTTAGCTTTCCGATGCTTCAAAGAGAACTCAAATCGGATGTCCAGAACTCCAGTTATGAATTTCCAAAGTTTCATACGATTCAGCAATTTTCCTGCGTTTTGCTTACGGAAATTTCGCTCCAAAACTCATCCTCTTAAGATAAATCACATTCCAAACAGACCTTTATCATATCTCTTTGATCCCAAACTCCTTATAACTTGAGAAACACATTCCATCGCCAAAGTTCAATTTCTGAAACATCACGGTAACAATCCTCTTTGCAAACTTGCAACTGTACCTCTCCCGAGAAGCAAAGCTTCTCCCCCACTTCGCTCAAACCAACTCCTGCAACAAAACAAACAAGTATCGACAGTGATTCACTCACATGTCGCGTACCAAGGAAATAAACGCCAACAGTATTAAGTTGTCGCATAACTCAACTGACTCGACAATTGGCCGGACGGACCGACCTGCTCTGATACCACTATTGCAACACCCTTCTAAACCCTGCGGAAATTAAATAAATAATTAGAGTAAAAACATAAACACAAGGGTGCCACAATTATTAAAAACAAATAAACCAACTTTGGTCAAAAGTCATGCTTCATTAGGAAACGATTTACCAAAACATAATCATGTTTATCACAATGGAATACGAAACATCATCAATACAACCAATGAGAATGTAATTCAACACCAAATGAAATAGAGTAATCTCTTAAAACTCTAAAACCATCGTTCCCCCAGTGTTACAAGATCAGAGCATGACCGACCCGACCCAATATAAACGGATAAACTCTATGAGTCATCCTCACCGAGCACTAATGCCGCTACTCCTCAATCTGAAAAATGTCAACAAGTAAGGGTGAGTCTCATTCACAATTAATCAATGTTATGAATTCATAAGCAACAAAACATCATAATATATTATTCACCCAATTTGTCATATATTCAGATTTTCATACAATCATCAAGTAACCATACCAACAATTACATCACCAAAATATAACACTGAAACTCATTCAATCATGTTATATCAATATGCATATTGACCAACTGAAACTATGCAAGTGGTACCAATAAACCGTGGACTTAATTCACCCGACCGATCTACACATCACCGAGATAAGGCCCAATTGACACAATTTCCGCACAATGGGAAATATGTCAACCATTTGATCCAAACGTCACCGGGATCCATCACCAAATGCACATGAATGAATGCACACATATAACATACTTAAAACATCACCGATCCGATGAACAACATCGTCTCACATAACTCAACATCATTATCACCAACAAGTATTTACATGTATCATGCATCATTCAAAACAAATCAATCACCTGATCACGTTATACACGCATTATCAATATTACACTCATGTTGTCACAACATCACCACTAGATCAAATGAACAATGCCATCACCAATAATTCACCAAAAGTAACACCGAATAATATATTCGATTTCAACACGACTTACAATTATATCATATATAATTCACACCACATATAACGTCAAAATCATAGTTATATCATTACAACCTCACCACATTGCGACATTAACCAAATCATGCACAATCATTCAATTATTTACACAATCATCCCAATAATAATAATTACAATTCGTCCATCATCACACCGAAACATTGTCATATTCACACAATTACACATATGCACAATATTTCGTTTGACAAAGAAATTAAATCAATTTTAAATTTAAGTCGGGCCACCGCCCTTCTCACCAATTCTTCATATAAAATCATTAATTTTCTTTACAACGCCCAAAACGGCACTACGAAAGGATACACGAATCACAAGATACGCTCTCTCAAAGTTTAGAAAAATTTCTGCACAGCAGGGTCCGCTCAGCGGACCACCGACGACGTGAGGCAGAAGCGAACTACATCGGGACCTCCGCTTAGCGGACCTACCTCTGCTTAGCGGATGTGCGATTTTGCAGAATTTTCATCTCTGTAACAGACCTGCGATCTCACCCATTTTCCACCCAAAATGCATTCCAAACATCACATAAAGGTATAAAAACATCGCAGACATTATCACACATCATCAAACATCATTAAAACACATTATTCCAATCATAATTTCATGCAATCTCATTCGATCTCCCTAAACCTAACAATCTCAATCCCAATATACTCAATCGAATCGAATCATATATCAATCCATTCTATTACCTACAATCGCAAAATAGAAATTAATCAGAAGAGTTCTCCCTTACCTTAGCCAAGAATCTGGACTTTTCCCCTTCTTCTCCCTCAAACTCGTAAGCCCTTTTCCTTCATATTCAGAAAGAATCTCCAATCTTCAAACTCGCTTATCTCCCTCATCAAGAACTTCCCTGACACGAATTAATATATCAAATCGATGGAAATTTCGTGTAGAATCCGAATCTTTAAGAATTACCTGATTTGGAGCTATGAGCAGAAAGTTATGACTTTTTTTGTGAGGGCTGCACCATGAATACGAAAATGGTTCTTGTCCATGAGTTCTTCTTCTCTCCCTCTTAGGTTTTCCCCTTCTATTTCTCAATTTCTTCTTATTTTCTGGTTTTATGAAAACATAACATAATTTAGTAATGGGCTCAACAATTTAATACCCCCTCATTACTAAATACCACACTTGGCCCAAAGACCAATATTCCATAATTCCTCTAAATAGTTCAACGAAAATACTAAATGATTCTAAATAATAATTTAATTTCCGATTTAATTAAAATTAGAAAATATGGGGTGTTACAACTCTCCCCCACTAAAAGAGTTTTCATCCTCGAAAACATACCTCAATCAAAGAGTTCCGGATAGGAGTCCTTCATCTAACTTTCCTATTCCCAGGTAACATTTCCATAGTCGATCCTCAAAAGTCATCTGACATAACCAACAGAAAGCATGCCTCATGCATTCAAATCTCAACTCTTACGTCACATTCGACCACTCCAAAGGTGTACCACTTGCTATATCTCTAAAAAGGTTAACGACAATGAAGCGTCGAGGTGCGACCCATTCAATACGCCCAATAACTCAATAATATAATTACATAACCCATGGTATGGTCACACCTGATCAACACTGCAGTAATGCATTCCATCTACCGAACGTACCAACCTCAGACACACTTTTCCATTTGAGCGATAAAATAATACTTACGCTTTTCACCAACTGCTTCCTTCAAGAAACTCCTTAATCATATTCATATACCATTGAATTCCAATTATCTGACTCCTCTTAAGTCACACCATCAATTATCCATCACTTTACATTCTGCTTTCGCCGCACTACTCTGGTTACTCGTTACAACCATCATTACCAATTAGATTTCTTAGTTTTACCCAATTCCGACTCTGTTTACTCATTCGTTTAAAATCCTCCCTTACCATTTATGGTACTAATTTACCACTTAGCAATATTTACTCGCATTCAAAAATAAATTCCTGATTTACTTCCTCTGTTTAAACATTCTAACCATGAGAACAAGTCCACACAAGCAATTATAATTACACTCATCAGCCCCCAATATACCATTGCTTACAAAATAGCTCAACCTGAGTCCCACTCTTCTCTAAGAATTAAATCAACTTTGTCCTTCATAGAGTATAATTCCTCCTTATATCTGGAAATCTACAATAACACCTTACAACAACACAAAATTATTATAGCATCATATAGTATCAACTAATCGTCTTAACTTCACCGAATACATACTCGTCAACCACGTACAACCACAATAACATGCTCATCATCTCGGCAATTATTCAAAAGAGTTATAATTCTCCAGCATGGCATCCTTACATCCACAAGATTCTAAATCCAACATATAGATCAATACATGTTCTCTACGTAGGTTCCCGACATATTAATTCCTCACTGTCCATGAGTAGTACTCATAACACCACTCCACATCACACTTTCACTGTGCGACTTTAATTACCCGTCATAAGTCACTGTCCAATATGTTGCACTCTTTCATATTCACTTCTTCATAAGTTCACACAACATGGTGAGTGATTATTCTCATGGCTTAGTATTCATCACATCTTATACCATTAAGGTAACGAACAATCTCATCCCATCTATATGATTTCGTCTACTATCAACAAGAGGTTAAGGGTGATCAAGTCCTCAATTTGTCAATAGATAACCGACAACCATATTTAAGCATAGACTGTCGTTGCTACATAATAGTGTCCTTCCTGAGTTTGCACCCAAACTCATTAACATCGTCATAGCTCAATAATTCACTTCGAGTCTTTACAACTCGCACACTTCCCTCTCCTTTGATCTTGTTAGTGAGACACCGACATCCAAACATACTACACAATCTTCTTCATAGACACTTGTTAAGTACTTCTCAACTTCGGAATCACTACTATACTCATACATTACTATTCATCTTGTTCCAAATAGAAATCCTCATCGTAGCAAAAGACCATGACGACATTCATAACTCGTGGTTTTACTCCAAATTCCATGACATCTTTCGCGTCCAAATATCATTCCACTTGGAATTTCAACAAAGTCTTCCTCACATCAATAGGTGTTAGAAATTCTCTACAATTCTTCTTTTATACCTGTCGTTACTTTGGCATCACAAATACGACTCCAACCGTTCTAAAGTTTATATCACCTTTACTACTAATTCACTTCTCACTATAATACATCGGCACTCAAATCATCTTTATTACCGAACATCTCATCAACTTATTCATCAACAACATGTTCTACTCAACTTTGTTTCAAACAATCGCGGTAGTAGGCATTCCTATTCAACAAGTTTCACGCTTCCTTAACCAACTTCATAATTTCTCCTCATAGGATCACTCTACTGTATTTATAACTCTCCCATAAGGTATAATATAATCTCTCCTCTTCGTAGGTTCAAACGGCACATTAATCCGACACTCGGAACTCAAGATATGAATTTTCCAACGTCCTCCGAATTGCAACATCGACATCATGCAGCGACACTCTAAACGATATCTCCAAAACTCCTCAAATGGTACATTTAATTCCTAAAATTGCTTCTCAACAAACCTTTTAATTATTCCTTCAATCCGTTCAACTCTGACACTGACATCCCGTGCAGTACCAACAAACAAGTCTAGTTCTAAGAACAAGCGTAATTGTAACTTCACCTCTTTCTAACATCATCTTGTCACAATTAAATATGTTACAGCTTCTGCAACCATTTTTATAACAAATTTCATCTTGTTAGCTTTCCGACGCTTCAAAGAGAACTCAAATCGGATGTCCAGAACTCCAGTTATGAATTTCCAAAGTTTCATACGATTCAGCAATTTTCCTGCGTTTTGCTTACGGAAATTTCGCTCCAAAACTCATCCTCTTAAGATAAATCACATTCCAAACAGACCTTTATCATATCTCTTTGATCCCAAACTCCTTATAACTTGAGAAACACATTCCATCGCCAAAGTTCGATTTCCGAAACATCACGGCAACAATCCTCTTTGCAAACTTGCAACTGTACCTCTCCCTAGAAGCAAAGGTTCTCCCCCACTTCGCTCAAACCAACTCCTGCAACAAAACAAACAAGTATCGACAGTGATTCACTCACATGTCGCGTACCAAGGAAATAAACGCCAATAGTATTAAGCTGTCGCACAACTCAACTGACTCGACAATTGGCCGGACGGACCGACCTGCTCTGATACCACTATTGCAACACCCTTCTAAACCCCGCGGAAATTAAATAAATAATTAGATTAAAAACATAAACACAAGGGTGCCACAATTATTAAAAACAAATAAACCAACTTTGGTCAAAAGTCATGCTTCATTAGGAAACGATTTACCAAAACATAATCATGTTTATCACAATGGAATACGAAACATCATCAATACAACCAATGAGAATGTAATTCAACACCAAATGAAATAGAGTAATCTCTTAAAACTCTAAAACCATCGTTCCCCCAGTGTTACAAGATCAGAGCATGACCGACACGACCCAATATAAACGGATAAACTCTATGATTCATCCTCACCGAGCACTAATGCCGCTACTCCTCAATCTGAAAAATGTCAACAAGTAAGGGTGAGTCTCATTCACAATTAATCAATGTTATGCATTCATAAGCAACAAAACATCTTAATATATTATTCACCCAATTTGTCATATATTCAGATTTTCATACAATCATCAAGTAACCATACCAACAATTACATCACCAAAATATAACACTGAAACTCATTCAATCATGTTATATCAATATGCATATTGACCAACTGACACTATGCAAGTGGTACCAATAAACCGTGGACTTAATTCACCCGACCGATCTACACATCACCGAGATAAGGCCCAACTGACACAATTTCCGCACAATGGGAAATATGTCAACCATTTGATCCAAACGTCACCGGGATCCATCACCAAATGCACATGAATGAATGCACACATATAACATACTTAAAACATCACCGATCCGATGAACAACATCGTCTCACATAACTCAACATCATTATCACCAACAAGTATGTACATGTATCATGCATCATTCAAAACAAATCAATCACCTGATCACGTTATACACGCATTATCAATATTACAATCATGTTGTCACAACATCACCACTAGATCAAATGAACAATGCCATCACCAATAATTCACCAAAAGTAACACCGAATAATATATTCGATTTCAACACGACTTACAATTATATCATATATAATTCACACCACATATAACGTCAAAATCATAGTTATATCATTACAACCTCACCACATTGCCACATTAACCAAATCATGCACAATCATTCAATTATTTACACAATCATCCCAATAATAATAATCACAATTCGTCCATCATCACACCGAAACATTGTCATATTCACACAATTACACATATGCACAATATTTCGTTTGACAAAGAAATTAAATCAATTTTAAATTTAAGTCGGGCCACCGCCCTTCTCACCAATTCTTCATATAAAATCATTAATTTTCTTTACAACGCCCAAAACGACACTAAGAAAGGATACACGAATCACAAGATACGCTCTCTCAAAGTTTAGAAAAATTTCTGCACAGCAGGGTCCGCTCAGCGGACCACCGACGACGTGAGGCAGAAGCGAACTACATCGGGACCTCCGCTTAGCGGACCTACCTCTGCTTAGCGGATGTGCGATTTTGCAGAATTTTCATCTCTGTAACAGACCTGCGATCTCACCCATTTTCCACCCAAAATGCATTCCAAACATCACATAAAGGTATAAAAACATCGCAGACATTATCACACATCATCAAACATCATTAAAACACATTATTCCAATCATAATTTCATGCAATCTCATTCGATCTCCCTAAACCTAACAATCTCAATCCCAATATACTCAATCGAATTGAATCATATATCAATCCATTCTATTACCTACAATCGCAAAATAGAAATTAATCAGAAGAGTTCTCCCTTACCTTAGCCAAGAATCTGGACTTTTCCCCTTCTCCTCCCTCAAACTCGTAAGCCCTTTTCCTTCATATTCAGAAAGAATCTCCAATCTTCAAACTCGCTTATCTCCCTCATCAAGAACTTCCCTGACACGAATTAATATATCAAATCGAAGGAAATTTCGTGTAGAATCCGAATCTTTAAGAATTACCTGATTTGGAGCTATGAGCAGAAAGTTATGATTTTTTTTGTGAGGGCTGCACCATGAATACGAAAATGGTTCTTGTCCATGAGTTCTTCTTCTCTCCCTCTTAGGTTTTCCCCTTCTATTTCTCAATTTCTTCTTATTTTCTGGTTTTATGAAAACATAACATAATTTAGTAATGGGCTCAACAATTTAATACCCCCTCATTACTAAATACCACACTTGGCCCAAAGACCAATATTCCATAATTCCTCTAAATAGTTCAACGAAAATACTAAATGATTCTAAATAATAATTTAATTTCCGATTTAATTAAAATTAGAAAATATGGGGTGTTACAACTCTCCCCCACTAAAAGAGTTTTCATCCTCGAAAACATACCTCAATCAAAGAGTTCCGGATAGGAGTCCTTCATCTAACTTTCCTATTCCCAGGTAACATTTCCATAGTCGATCCTCAAAAGTCATCTGACATAACCAACAGAAAGCATGCCTCATGCATTCAAATCTCAACTCTTACGTCACATTCGACCACTCCAAAGGTGTACCACTTGCTATATCTCTAAAAAGGTTAACGACAATGAAGCGTCGAGGTGCGACCCATTCAATACGCCCAATAACTCAATAATATAATTACATAACCCATGGTATGGTCACACCTGATCAACACTGCAGTAATGCATTCCATCTACCGAACGTACCAACCTCAGACACACTTTTCCATCTGAGCGATAAAATAATACTTACACTTTTCACCAACTGCTTCCTTCAAGAAACTCCTTAATCATATTCATATACCATTGAATTCCAATTATCTGACTCCTCTTAAGTCACACCATCAATTATCCATCACTTTACATTCTGCTTTGCCCCACTACTCTGGTTACTCGTTACAACCATCATTACCAATTAGATTTCTTAGTTTTACCCAATTCCGACTCTGTTTACTCATTCGTTTAAAATCCTCCCTTACCATTTATGGTACTAATTTACCACTTAGCAATATTTACTCGCATTCAAAAATAAATTCCTGATTTACTTCCTCTGTTTAAACATTCTAACCATGAGAACAAGTCCACACAAGCAATTATAATTACACTCATCAGCCCCCAATATACCATTGCTTACAAAATACCTCAATCTGAGTCCCACTCTTCTCTAAGAATTAAATCAACTTTGTCCTTCATAGAGTATAATTCCTCCTTATATCTGGAAATCTACAATAACACCTTACAACAACACAAAATTATTATAGCATCATATAGTATCAACTAATCGTCTTAACTTCACCGAATACATACTCGTCAACCACGTACAACCACAATAACATGCTCATCATCTCGGCAATTATTCAAAAGAGTTCTAATTCTCCAGCACGGCATCCTTACATCCACTAGATTCTAAATCCAACATATAGATCAATACATGTTCTCTACGTAGGTTCCCGACATATTAATTCCTCACTGCCCATGAGTAGTACTCATAACACCACTCCACATCACACTTTCACTGTGCGACTTCAATTACCCGTCTTAAGTCACTGTCCAATATGTTGCACTCTTTCATATTCACTTCTTCATAAGTTCACACAACATGGTGAGTGATTATTCTCATGGCTTAGTATTCATCACATCTTATACCATTAAGGTAACGAACAATCTCATCCCATCTATATGATTTCGTCTACTATCAACAAGAGGTTAAGGGTGATCAAGTCCTCAATTTGTCAATAGATAACCGACAACCATATTTAAGCATAGACTGTCGTTGCTACATAATAGTGTCCTTCCTGAGTTTGCACCCAAACTCATTAACATCGTCATAGCTCAATAATTCACTTCGAGTCTTTACAACTCACACACTTCCCTCTCCTTTGATCTTGTTTGTGAGACACCGACATCCAAACATACTACACAATCTTCTTCATAGACACTTAGCATCTCACACTTGTTAAGTACTTCTCAACTTCGGAATCACTACTATACTCATACATTACTATTCATCTTGTTCCAAATAGAAATCCTCATCGTAGCAAAAGACCATGACAACATTCATAACTCGTGGTTTTACTCCAAATTCCATGACATCTTTCGCGTCCAAATATCATTCCACTTGGAATTTCAACAAAGTCTTCCTCACATCAATAGGTGTTAGAAATTCTCTACAATTCTTCTTTTATACCTGTCGTTACTTTGGCATCACAAATACGACTCCAACCGTTCTAAAGTTTATATCACCTTTACTACTAATTCACTTCTCACTAAAATACATCGGCACTCAAATCATCTTTATTACCGAACATCTCATCAACTTATTCATCAACAACATGTTCTACTCAACTTCGTTTCAAACAATCGCGGTAGTAGGCATTCCTATTCAACAAGTTTCACGCTTCCTTAACCAACTTCATAATTTCTCCTCATAGGATCACTCTACTGTATTTATAACTCTCCCATAAGGTAGAATATAATCTCTCCTCTTCGTAGGTTCAAACGGCACATTAATCCGACACTCGGAACTCAAGATATGAATTTTCCAACGTCCTCCGAATTGCAACATCGACATCATGCAGCGACACTCTAAATGATATCTCCAAAACTCCTCAAATGGTACATTTAATTCCTAAAATTGCTTCTCAACAAACCTTTTAATTATTCCTTCAATCCGTTCAACTCTGACACTGACATCCCGTGCAGTACCAACAAATAAGTCTAGTTCTAAGAACAAGCGTAATTGTAACTTCACCTCTTTCTAACATCATCTTGTCACAATTAAATATGTTACAGCTTCTGCAACCATTTTTATAACAAATTTCATCTTGTTAGCTTTCCGACGCTTCAAAGAGAACTCAAATCGGATGTCCAGAACTCCAGTTATGAATTTCCAAAGTTTCATACGATTCAGCAATTTTCCTGCGTGTTGCTTACGGAAATTTCGCTCCAAAACTCATCCTCTTAAGATAAATCACATTCCAAACAGACCTTTATCATATCTCTTTGATCCCAAACTCCTTATAACTTGAGAAACACATTCCATCGCCAAAGTTCGATTTCCGAAACATCACGGCAACAATCCTCTTTGCAAACTTGCAACTGTACCTCTCCCTAGAAGCAAAGGTTCTCCCCCACTTCGCTCAAACCAACTCCTGCAACAAAACAAACAAGTATCGACAGTGATTCACTCACATGTCGCGTACCAAGGAAATAAACGCCAATAGTATTAAGCTGTCGCACAACTTAACTGACTCGACAATTGGCCGGACGGACCGACCTGCTCTGATACCACTATTGCAACACCCTTCTAAACCCCGCGGAAATTAAATAAATAATTAGATTAAAAACATAAACACAAGGGTGCCACAATTATTAAAAACAAATAAACCAACTTTGGTCAAAATTCATGCTTCATTAGGAAACGATTTACCAAAACATAATCATGTTTATCACAATGGAATACGAAACATCATCAATACAACCAATGAGAATGTAATTCAACACCAAATGAAATAGAGTAATCTCTTAAAACTCTAAAACCATCGTTCCCCCAGTGTTACAAGATCAGAGCATGACCGACACGACCCAATATAAACGGATAAACTTTATGATTCATCCTCACCGAGCACTAATGCCGCTACTCCTCAATCTGAAAAATGTCAACAAGTAAGGGTGAGTCTCATTCACAATTAATCAATGTTATGCATTCATAAGCAACAAAACATCTTAATATATTATTCACCCAATTTGTCATATATTCAGATTTTCATACAATCATCAAGTAACCATACCAACAATTACATCACCAAAATATAACACTGAAACTCATTCAATCATGTTATATCAATATGCATATTGACCAACTGACACTATGCAAGTGGTACCAATAAACCGTGGACTTAATTCACCCGACCGATCTACACATCACCGAGATAAGGCCCAACTGACACAATTTCCGCACAATGGGAAATATGCCAACCATTTGATCCAAACGTCACCGGGATCCATCACCAAATGCACATGAATGAATGCACACATATAACATACTTAAAACATCACCGATCCGATGAACAACATCGTCTCACATAACTCAACATCATTATCACCAACAAGTATGTACATGTATCATGCATCATTCAAAACAAATCAATCACCTGATCACGTTATACACGCATTATCAATATTACAATCATGTTGTCACAACATCACCACTAGATCAAATGAACAATGCCATCACCAATAATTCACCAAAAGTAACACCGAATAATATATTCGATTTCAACACGACTTACAATTATATCATATATAATTCACACCACATATAACGTCAAAATCATAGTTATATCATTACAACCTCACCACATTGCCACATTAACCAAATCATGCACAATCGTTCAATTATTTACACAATCATCCCAATAATAATAATCACAATTCGTCCATCATCACACCGAAACATTGTCATATTCACACAATTACACATATGCACAATATTTCGTTTGACAAAGAAATTAAATCAATTTTAAATTTAAGTCGGGCCACCGCCCTTCTCACCAATTCTTCATATAAAATCATTAATTTTCTTTACAACGCCCAAAACGACACTAAGAAAGGATACACGAATCACAAGATACGCTCTCTCAAAGTTTAGAAAAATTTCTGCACAGCAGGGTCCGCTCAGCGGACCACCGACGACGTGAGGCAGAAGCGAACTACATCGGGACCTCCGCTTAGCGGACCTACCTCTGCTTAGCGGATGTGCGATTTTGCAGAATTTTCATCTCTGTAACAGACCTGCGATCTCACCCATTTTCCACCCAAAATGCATTCCAAACATCACATAAAGGTATAAAAACATCGCAGACATTATCACACATCATCAAACATCATTAAAACACATTATTCCAATCATAATTTCATGCAATCTCATTCGATCTCCCTAAACCTAACAATCTCAATCCCAATATACTCAATCGAATCGAATCATATATCAATCCATTCTATTACCTACAATCGCAAAATAGAAATTAATCAGAAGAGTTCTCCCTTACCTTAGCCAAGAATCTGGACTTTTCCCCTTCACCTCCCTCAAACTCGTAAGCCCTTTTCCTTCATATTCAGAAAGAATCTCCAATCTTCAAACTCGCTTATCTCCCTCATCAAGAACTTCCCTGACACGAATTAATATATCAAATCGAAGGAAATTTCGTGTAGAATCCGAATCTTTAAGAATTACCTGATTTGGAGCTATGAGCAGAAAGTTATGATTTTTTTGTGAGGGCTGCACCATGAATACGAAAATGGTTCTTGTCCATGAGTTCTTCTTCTCTCCCTCTTAGGTTTTCCCCTTCTATTTCTCAATTTCTTCTTATTTTCTGGTTTTATGAAAACATAACATAATTTAGTAATGGGCTCAACAATTTAATACCCCCTCATTACTAAATACCACACTTGGCCCAAAGACCAATATTCCATAATTCCTCTAAATAGTTCAACGAAAATACTAAATGATTCTAAATAATAATTTAATTTCCGATTTAATTAAAATTAGAAAATATGGGGTGTTACAACTCTCCCCCACTAAAAGAGTTTTCATCCTCGAAAACATACCTCAATTAAAGAGTTCCGGATAGGAGTCCTTCATCTAACTTTCCTATTCCCAGGTAACATTTCCATAGTCGATCCTCAAAAGTCATCTGACATAACCAACAGAAAGCATGCCTCATGCATTCAAATCTCAACTCTTACGTCACATTCGACCACTCCAAAGGTGTACCACTTGCTATATCTCTAAAAAGGTTAACGACAATGAAGCGTCGAGGTGCGACCCATTCAATACGCCCAATAACTCAATAATATAATTACATAACCCATGGTATGGTCACACCTGATCAACACTGCAGTAATGCATTCCATCTACCGAACGTACCAACCTCAGACACACTTTTCCATCTGAGCGATAAAATAATACTTACACTTTTCACCAACTGCTTCCTTCAAGAAACTCCTTAATCATATTCATATACCATTGAATTCCAATTATCTGACTCCTCTTAAGTCACACCATCAATTATCCATCACTTCACATTCTGCTTTCGCCGCACTACTCTGGTTACTCGTTACAATCATCATTACCAATTAGATTTCTTAGTTTTACCCAATTCCGACTCTGTTTACTCATTCGTTTAAAATCCTCCCTTACCATTTATGGTACTAATTTACCACTTAGCAATACTTACTCGCATTCAAAAATAAATTCCTGATTTACTTCCTCTGTTTAAACATTCTAACCATCAGAACAAGTCCACACAAGCAATTATAATTACACTCATCAGCCCCTAATATACCATTGCTTACAAAATAGCTCAACCTGAGTCCCACTCTTCTCTAAGAATTAAATCAACTTTGTCCTTCATAGAGTATAATTTCTCCTTATATCTGGAAATCTACAATAACACCTTACAACAACACAAAATTATTATAGCATCATATAGTATCAACTAATCGTCTTAACTTCACCGAATACATACTCGTCAACCACGTACAACCACAGTAACATGCTCATCATCTCGGCAATTATTCAAAAGAGTTCTAATTCTCCAGCACGGCATCCTTACATCCACTAGATTCTAAATCCAACATATAGATCAATACATGTTCTCTACGTAGGTTCCCGACATATTAATTCCTCACTGTCCATGAGTAGTACTCATAACACCACTCCACATCACACTTTCGCTGTGCGACTTCAATTACCCATCTTAAGTCACTGTCCAATATGTTGCACTCTTTCATATTCACTTCTTCATAAGTTCACACAACATGGTGAGTGATTATTCTCACGGCTTAGTATTCATCACATCTTATACCATTAAGGTAACGAACAATCTCATCCCATCTATATGATTTCGTCTACTATCAACAAGAGGTTAAGGGTGATCAAGTCCTCAATTTGTCAATAGATAACCGACAACCATATTTAAGCATAGACTGTCGTTGCTACATAATAGTGTCCTTCCTGAGTTTGCACCCAAACTCATTAACATCGTCATAGCTCAATAATTCACTTCGAGTCTTTACAACTCGCACACTTCCCTCTCCTTTGATCTTGTTTGTGAGACACCGACATCCAAACATACTACACAATCTTCTTCATAGACACTTAGCATCTCACACTTGTTAAGTACTTCTCAACTTCGGAATCACTACTATACTCGTACATTACTATTCATCTTGTTCCAAATCAAAATCCTCATCGTAGCAAAAGACCATGACAACATTCATAACTCGTGGTTTTACTCCAAATTCCATGACATCTTTCGCGTCCAAATATCATTCCACTTGGAATTTCAACAAAGTCTTCCTCACATCAATAGGTGTTAGAAAATCTCTACAATTCTTCTTTTATACCTGCCGTTACTTTGGCATCACAAATACGACTAAAACCGTTCTACAGTTTATATCACCTTTACTACTAATTCACTTCTCACTAAAATACATCGGCACTCAAATCATCTTTATTACCGAACATCTCATCAACTTATTCATCAACAACATGTTCTACTCAACTTCGTTTCAAACAATCGCGGTAGTAGGCATTCCTATTCAACACGTTTCACGCTTCCTTAACCAACTTCATAATTTCTCCTCATAGGATCACTCTACTGTATTTATAACTCTCCCATAAGGTAGAATATAATCTCTCCTCTTCGTAGGTTCAAACGGCACATTAATTCGACACTCGGAACTCAAGATATGAATTTTCCAACGTCCTCCGAATTGCAACATCGACATCATGCAGCGACACTCTATACGATATCTCCAAAACTCCTCAAATGGTACATTTAATTCCTAAAATTGCTTCTCAACAAACCTTTTAATTATTCCTTCAATCCGTTCAACTCTGACACTGACATCCCGTGCAGTACCAACAAACAAGTCTAGTTCTAAGAACAAGCGTAATTGTAACTTCACCTCTTTCTAACATCATCCTGTCACAATTAAATATGTTACAGCTTCTGCAACCATTTTTATAACAAATTTCATCTTGTTAGCTTTCCGATGCTTCAAAGAGAACTCAAATCGGATGTCCAGAACTCCAGTTATGAATTTCCAAAGTTTCATACGATTCAGCAATTTTCCTGCGTTTTGCTTACGGAAATTTCGCTCCAAAACTCATCCTCTTAAGATATATCACATTCCAAACAGACCTTTATCATATCTCTTTAATCCCAAACTCCTTATAACTTGAGAAACACATTCCATCGCCAAAGTTCGATTTCTAAAACATCACGGCAACAATCCTCTTTGCAAACTTGCAACTGTACCTCTCCCTAGAAGCAAAGGTTCTCCCCCACTTCGCTCAAACCAACTCTTGCAACAAAACAAACAAGTATCGATAGTGATTCACTCACATGTCGCGTACCAAGGAAATAAACGCCAATAGTATTAAGCTGTCGCACAACTCAACTGACTCGACAATTGGCCGGACGGACCTGTGGTGTCGTTTTCTTTACCTCCCCGTTTCACTTGGGAGGACGGCACGCTAAACCCTTCACGCGAAATTTGGAAGGAGAATGCGCCCGTGGTGGGATGAATTTTGTTTCAGTTCTTCCTACGATATCACACGAACTTTCTTATTGGTCCTACGAGTAGGAAAGGGAAAAAAAGATCTCAAGTAAACCCTAGGAGTTTGCTAAGTGTGGGGATTTCACCTAGACTAGAAATTCTGGAGTCCGGGAGGTCGGTTATACATAGGGAAGTGTTTAAACACCCTACATATCTGTAGTACTCTACAGGAACCTTCTCTGTGTCATTTGTGATTGTGTTTGCTGCTAATGATTGGGAAAGTTTCTCCTTTGTGTTAGGAGAAGGAATTGATTTGATTTGAAAAGACAGACAGATAGACAGACTGACTATTTTTGGTATTTTATTAGCTCGCTGAGATTCCTTGTGAACCTCATGCCTACATATCCCTAGTGGAAGTCAGAGCTTAATGTAGTTCGGGGAACTAACTAGGGAAATTAATTGTTTTTGGTGCCTTGCTTGAAGCTCAAGGTTGAAGCTTGGAATTAAATCTCTGTTTACAGTAAAGAGACATGAAATCATCTTTACAGAGAGGTATTTGTACTATTCTACCACAAACATTTAAAGGAGTGACAGAATAACTGGATTCATTTCATTCAAGAGGGGAGTCTACTTGGTTGATCAAGTATGACAGGCATCGTGCCTCTAAAATGAAAGAAAGATGCTCATCCAAATTAGGGAAAGTGTACAAGTCTGGGGATGTGCCAGAGCATGTCTTTCAGAGTCCTAAATGGGAGACTTTGATTGAAATTGAAATTGAAATGTTTGTTTGTTTGAATGTGGTAGAGTAGTAAAAATATCTCTCTATAGAGATAAGCTATGTCTATCTACTGTATAAAAGATTTGACTTTAGCTGGCTTGTATGAGGCCCAAGCTTGAGGCTTTTTGATTGATTAATTAATATTATTGACTCTGGGAGATGACTCCACTGGGGATTAATTACAGGGTATTTTTGTGTTCTGTACAAAGCCCAGAATTGAGGCTGACTCTTATTTAGGGATACTCTATTTGTGTGCCTTGTACAAAGCCCAAGGTTGTGGCTAACTCTAGCTAGGGAAAACATTATTTTCTGCCTTGTACAAAGCCCAAGGTTGTGGCAGACTCTTAAATAAACTGAGTATGGATGACTCTAAGGGGAAAAGATCCTAGGTGTTAGGAATCTTTGACACATGAAAGTATGGTTTATCTGCCTTGTACAAAGCCCAAGGTTGTGGCTACTGAATGATGAAGGACTCACTGGGGAGACTCTATTATCTGCCTTGTACAATGCCCAAGGTTGAGGCTGACTCTTGACAGGGGAGTTTTATTGTTTGGGTGCCTTGTATGAAGCCCAAGGTTGAGGCTAACTGTTTTTGTTGGTTTTGACTCTACTGAGGAGATTTTATTTATTAAAAGACTGTTTTTCTTTGGAAGCTAACCCTTTCCAGGGATTTTGACTCAGCTGGAGAAATTATTTGGTAAAAGACTGACTTTATCATGTTTTTGGAGGCTGACCCTTTCCAGGGGTTTTGACTCTTTTGGGGAAATTATCTCCTTAAGAGAAATGAATCTTTATTTTTTTGACATTTTTTATTAATTGACTTTGGAGGCTAACCCTTTCCAGGGGTTTATATTAAAAATGAAAGAATGTGTGGAAGCTAACCCTTTCCAGGGATTTATTGAAATGGAGGTTGATTTTAATTGACTTTGGAGGCTAACCCTTTCCAGGGGTTTTGTTGAAAATGAATGGCAGAAAGATTATCTAATGGAGACTTCTTGTTTAAAGCCCAAGATGAAGGCTGACTCAATGCTGAGGATGACCTAAAGCATGGATCCTAGACTCTGCTAAGGAAGATTGATGAAGATAAGGGTGACAGAGACTGTCCATGTCTCTCATTCCAAAAGGTGTACTCAATGCAAAACTGAGACAAACTTAGCTTGTTTAAAGTCTGGTTTAAATTGGAAGAAACTCACCAGGGTAGGCTAAAAGGTGGCTAAAGACCTGTTCCTATGTTTATAAGAAACCTGATGGGTCCTTGTATACAAGCTCAAGAGGAAGCTGGAAATGCTTTTAAGAAGCCTGTGGGTCCTTGTACAAAGCCCAAGAGGAGGCTAATCGAGGGTCCTTGTTATAGCACAAGAGAAAGCTATGTGGTTTTGAACTTATTTTGGCTCTAAGCAAATGGGTAAGAGGTTTCACCGGGAATAATTCCTCTTTGGGTGGATGTGTCCTATTTATTTGGATTCTAAGGTTTTTACCAAGATGTTTCACCGGGAATAATTCATCTTGGGGGTTTGAACTACAGATCTCTAATTAGGAAAGAGCCTTCACCGGGAAGACATTCTCAATCCTAGGTCATATTCCTATAATATATATAGTTTAACTGTCCTAAGGTTTATACTCAAACGTAGTTCTAAACTAATATATATGCACAATTTATATTTGACAGTAATTTAAATAAAGACTGTAAATTGAAAGCTTGTAAAGCCTAACCTGGATGGAGTGGAGGCCATTGAAGAAGTATGTACAGAGCCTCAACAGTAATTTTTGTTGTTTTGTTGATAACAGTTGAATATATATATGATAAACAGTTAATGGTTTTTGAAAACAGAAGAAGTGAAGATGGACAAAGGTCACATAGGTATCTGAAGAGTTTCACCGGGAATAATGCCCTTCAAATACCAGAAGAATGTTTTGAAAACAGAAAGAAGATTTTGAAAATACAGTTTTGAAAACAAGCTAAGAAGAGAAGGTTTTTGGGACTTACACTCTATTAGAGGCCCAGTACTTTACAGTACTGGTGTAAAAGCAATTGAAAATGATTTTGAATGATACAAGGTTTTGTTGTTTGAAAACCCTAATCATTTGATTTATTCGGAGATTGAAAACAGTTTTGAGAATTGACAAAAGTCAACTTAATTAAAGTAAAAATAAAGATTTTTTACTTAATTAAGACCTAAACAATTAGGGTTTTATCATAAACTTTATTTACAAAATGATTTAGGTTAAAACAAAGTGAAAATATGTATTAAAGTATTTAAGAAAACACCTAAAACATACTATTTTAAACCTAATAAAAATACATGAAATAAATAATATTTTTATGATTTTTTTGATTATTCACAAAATAGATATGTTAAATAAAAAGTGTGTGAAAAATGAAGTGAAAATGATTTAATTTGATAAGTGAATTAATTATGTGAAGTTGTGAAGAAAATGAAAAGAAAAAGTGATAAAAAAATATTTTGGCCTCACCATGGTTTGAACCCACGCCCTTGAAGCCAACAATCAAAACACACACCAACCAGCCAACGCGCGCATGGTGTTATAGAGGGCATTTCATTGCAATATGTGTGTTGTCTAGTGCATAGAGTGGAAAAAAGAAAATAAAATCAAAAGGTCTGAGGCGAGGGGGATTCGAACCCCAGACCTTGGGCATGAGGAGACTAAGAGCGCATGTGTGGCCACTAGGGCAAGTTATTCATTCGTTAAGGAAAAGCCTATCATTAAAAATAAAACAAACTTCGCTCAGAGATTTGAAAAATGGCGCCACCCTCCATCTTCGTCTTCAACCTCAAGCTCCATCAATTCAAATTTCTGAACTCTCTCAACTCTCAACCATTTGCAATGATGTAAACATGAAACTTGCTCTAAATTCACTCACGATTCTAAATATGTAACTAACATGAATTAATATTAACTACATCTAACTAATTTACCAGAAATCGTGAAGAACCCTAAAATTTCAAAATCAAATTAAATGACTATACTGAAAGATAAATGGATGATGATAGAGGGTTTTCAATCCTCTGATGATGCTGAACAAGATAGAATCGAGCTATTTCACAAAGAGTACTTAAATTAGAGAAGTGAGGTTCAGAAACTTACCTCTGAAAATGGAGGTCGTGAGGATGATAGAGACCACCTGGGCTTGAATGAATGATCTCAATAGCTTCCCTGAGACTCAATGATGCTAACTGGATGCTTATTGCAGCCTGAATCCTTCTGAATTGTTCTATGGACCTCCCTCGATTTCAGCTTCAAGTGAACATGGAGGTTGTTGAATTTGGAGTTACAGATGAGCTGCAGCCATCTGGTTAGCTTCACTATGACCTGAGGAGTGTGCCTGGATGATTGGCTTGGCTTGAAACCTCCTGAATTGTTCTGTGGTCCTCCAACTGCAAGTGCTCCAAATGAGAGGTGGAGATGATGATTCTCCATGCCCAGCAGTGTTCCAGAGGTTTGGATCACCTCCAAATGCCTCCCTCAATGTGTTTGAATACTTATTTTCAAAGAGAGAGCTTTGGTTTGAAGAATCCGAGTCTTCTTGCCAAAGGACCTTTGAAAAAACTAAGTATGAAGAAAGAAAAGAGAAAGCAAGAATTCTGTTGCTTTGGTGTGTTTTTTGAATGAGAATGAGGCCTCTATTTATAGGCAAATGGATGCAGATCAATTGGCTGTGGTGAGCTTGCTTAGTGTAGTGAGTTTGGTTTCTTAGCCATGAAGAAATTCAAAGAATCTCCAAAATGCAATGATGCATTTTCGGGCTAGCTTCCCCTATCCATTGATCTTACAGGATCTTAGGGAACATTTCTGATATGTAGCAAGTTTCTATTGGCTTAGGAGAAGATTCCAATTGGTGAATCATTGCTTATCATAAATTCTCAAAAGTAATGATTACATAATCACATGTTCTTGCTTTTGGGAATCTTCTTCAATCTTCATGCCATGGTGAAAATGAATGCATGGTATTGTTTTAGACATGTTATGGGTCGTGTAGCATCCATTCATGAAGCAAAATGCACAAAATTGCAAAGTTCCAATTTGCACATGACCTATAATTTTACTTCATGAGGCCAACTTTGAACAAGCATAACTCCTAGCTCAAATTGAATTTGGAGAAGGTTGAACACAATTTGGAAATCCCTAAACATCTACTTCAAATCATTAGTTTATGTCTTCTTCAGAATCATTTGGGAAATTTGTGAAAAATGAGCCCAAAGTTGGATGAAAACTAGGTTAAAACACTTAGAAAAATTTCTAAGTGTTTATGACCTAAACTTCAAAATTTCCAAAACTTCATAAATGGTTGATCTTTTGAAAAAAGTTCCCTTATAAGATGTTGTTTTATTTTGCAAGATCTACAACTTTCATGTTGGAAGTTTTTTGAGTTGAGTAGGTGAAATTTTGAGTTCTCACCATGCCTTCAAAAACCCTAATTCCCGACTTTTTGTTCCTTGATGAATTTCTTTGAATTTCTTTGGTCAAATGACTTTGACATCCATATATTGATGATATTGATCTTTGAAAATCATTATTTGACCAAAAACCTTAAAAGTCAATGATGATCCTTCACAGTTGACTTTTCCCTGACAAAGTGAATTTTGGTCTTTTGTGTAGAAACAAGATCTTCTCCTCAAATGAATGATGTAAATGGATTATATTGAGGTAGTAGAGATTCTTGAATCATGTCTTGAGTTTTGGATTCATGCCCTGATTAAAAGTCCACTATCTTGGTGAATTAGGTCAAAAACCCTAATTGTCGACCAGAGGACAATGATGAGTGTAGATTTTGAATTGAAGTGTGATGTCCAGTGGATCTTGTAATATGAGATATTTGAAGATGATTGATGTCTTTGAATGATTCCCTGGGGCTTTTTAGGGTTTCCCAAAGGTGATCCCTGATTTTAGCCCTTGATAGGCTCCAAACCCTAGTCTGTTGATCTGAGTAATTCTGTACTTAGATGACTGGGTGTCTAATCAATCATAGGTGAAAAAAAATGAAGTCCTTGAGCCCCATGATTGTATTAGGGACTAATCCTTGTATTGATTGATCCTTTGCCTGAGCTTTCTTGTCTTTGAGCATCCTCGATTAGATACCAGATGGAGAAGTAACTGCTCTGGGAACTTGTCTTGACCTGATGAAAAATCCTGAAGATATGCCATCTCAGGGGGGTCAAAAATTAGGGTATGACAAGACCGACCTGCTCTGATACCACTATTGCAACACCCTTCTAAACCCCGCGGAAATTAAATAAATAATTAGATTAAAAACATAAACACAAGGGTGCCACAATTATTAAAAACAAATAAACCAACTTTGGTCAAAAGTCATGCTTCATTAGGAAACGATTTACCAAAACATAATCATGTTTATCACAATGGAATACGAAACATCATCAATACAACCAATGAGAATGTAATTCAACACCAAATGAAATAGAGTAATCTCTTAAAACTCTAAAACCATCGTTCCCCCAGTGTTACAAGATCAGAGCATGACCGGCACGACCCAATATAAACGGATAAACTCTATGATTCATCCTCACCGAGCACTAATGCCGCTACTCCTCAATCTGAAAAATGTCAACAAGTAAGGGTGAGTCTCATTCACAATTAATCAATGTTATGCATTCATAAGCAACAAAACATCTTAATATATTATTCACCCAATTTGTCATATATTCAGATTTTCATACAATCATCAAGTAACCATACCAACAATTACATCACCAAAATATAACACTGAAACTCATTCAATCATGTTATATCAATATGCATATTGACCAACTGACACTATGCAAGTGGTACCAATAAACCGTGGACTTAATTCACCCGACCGATCTACACATCACCGAGATAAGGCCCAACTGACACAATTTCCGCACAATGGGAAATATGTCAACCATTTGATCCAAACGTCACCGGGATCCATCACCAAATGCACATGAATGAATGCACACATATAACATACTTAAAACATCACCGATCCGATGAACAACATCGTCTCACATAACTCAACATCATTATCACCAACAAGTATGTACATGTATCGTGCATCATTCAAAACAAATCAATCACCTGATCACGTTATACACGCATTATCAATATTACAATCATGTTGTCACAACATCACCACTAGATCAAATGAACAATGCCATCACCAATAATTCACCAAAAGTAACACCGAATAATATATTCGATTTCAACACGACTTACAATTATATCATATATAATTCACACCACATATAACGTCAAAATCATAGTTATATCATTACAACCTCACCACATTGCCACATTAACCAAATCATGCACAATCATTCAATTATTTACACAATCATCCCAATAATAATAATCACAATTCGTCCATCATCACACCGAAACATTGTCATATTCACACAATTACACATATGCACAATATTTCGTTTGACAAAGAAATTAAATCAATTTTAAATTTAAGTCGGCCCACCGCCCTTCTCACCAATTCTTCATATAAAATCATTAATTTTCTTTACAACGCCCAAAACGGCACTAAGAAAGGATACACGAATCACAAGATACGCTCTCTTAAAGTTTAGAAAAATTTCTGCACAGCAGGGTCCGCTCAGCGGACCACCGGCGACGTGAGGCAGAAGCGAACTACATTGGGACCTCCGCTTAGCGGACCTACCTCTACTTAGCGAATGTGCGATTTTGCAGAATTTTCATCTCTGCAACAGACCTGCGATCTCACCCATTTTCCACCAAAAATGCATTCCAAACATCACATAAAGGTATAAAAACATCGCAGACAATATCACACATCATCAACCATCATTAAAACACATTATTCCAATCATAATTTCATGCAATCTCATTCAATCTCCCTAAACCTAACAATCTCAATCCAAATATACTCAATCAAATCGAATCATATATCAATCCATTATATTACCTACATTCGCATAATAGAAATTAACCAGAAGAGTCCCCCCTTACCTTAGCCATGAATCTGGACTTTTCCCCTTCTTCTCCCTCAAACCCATAAGCCCTTATCCTTCAAATTCAGAAAGAATCTCCAATCTTCAAACTTGCTTATCTCCCTCATCAAGAACTTCCCTGAGACGAATTAATATATCAAATCGAAGGAAATTTCGTGTAGAATCCGAATCTTTAAGAATTACCTGAATTGGAGCTACGAGCAGAAAGTTATGATTCCTTTTGTGAGGGCTGCACCATGAATACGAAAATGGTTCTTGTCGATGAGTTCTTTTTCTCTCCCTCTTAGGTTTTCCTCTTCTATTTCTCAATTTCTTCTTATTTTCTGGTTTTATGAAAACATAACATAATTTAGTAATGGGCTCAACAATTTAACACCCCCTCATTACTAAATACCACACTTGGCCCAAAGACCAATATTCCATAATTCCTCTAAATAGTTCAACGAAAATACTAAATGATTCTAAATAATAATTTCATTTCCGATTTAATTAAAATTAGAAAATATGGGGTGTTACAGATCATGTATTTGAAATCAAAAGATTATGAAGAGCCTTTACCTGAAGAAGGGCCATATCCTGAATCCCGATGGGGCTTGAAATTTGATGGAGCTGTTAATGCTTATGGTCGTGGAATAGGGGCAATCATTATCATGCCATAAGGTTCCCACATTCCGTTTACTATAAGACTAATGTTCAACTGCACCAACAATATGGGAAAGTATGAAGCTTGTATCATGGGACTAGAAGAAGCCATTGATCTTAGAATCAAGATTCTATATGTGTATGGAGATTTTGCTCTAGTTGTTAATCAGATCAAAGGAGAATGGGAAACCCGTCATCCTAGCTTAATTCCTTACAGAGATTATGCCCTAAAACCTTTTTCAACAAAGTTGTTATCCATCACATACCTCGTGAGGAAAATCAAATGGCAGGTGCATTGGCTACTTTGGCTTCCATGCATCAGGTGAAGTTTCCAAATGAAGCGCCCCAAATCACAATCATGCGTCTGGATAAACCGACTCATATATTCGCCGTTGAAGAAGTCGCAAACAACAAGCCATGATTTTATGACATCAAAATCTTTCTAAAAAAAAAGAGTACCCACCTGGGCCATCTAGCAAAGACCGAAGAACTTTGAGAAGACTGTCTGGTAATTTCTTCCTAACTGGGGATGTGCTCTACAAAAGACCCATTGATATGGTATTGCTCTGATGCATGGACTGTAACACCCTTCTAAACCCCCACGGAATATCAAATAAATTCAGAGTAAAACATAAACAATGGCACTAGAACTCCAAAATGTTTTAAAACATTAAATCATGTCATGCCTTATGAGGAACATCAAAACATATTATTCAGTAATCATTTTAACACAGCGGAAATTACTTCAAAAACTCAATAACATAAAACATCGGTATTCAACATCAAGAATTCACCGACTTAAATAATCCATTAAACAACTCTAAAATAACCTCGCCCAGTGTTACAAGACCAGAGCATGACAACGACACAACCAAACTAAACGAAGTAACTCTACGAGTTATCCTCACTAAGCACAAACCGCTACTTCTTAATCTGAAAAATGTCAACAGTAAGGGTGAGTCTCATTCGCAATTAACAAATGTTATAAGCTCATAAATAATAAAAGATCATGCATATTATTCCCCCAATAATATATTAAGATTTACAACTAACATACATCAATCACACCAAATAAATCAATCACATCACATTATAACATTGGACATCTTCCATTCATGTTATAATAATTCATACATCCTAATGCAATGCAACTAAATGCATGTGGTACCAATCATGGGATTAACCCATCTCACCGATCCACCATCGTCAAGGATACAACTAATTCCACTCACTAATTCCACACAATGGGAATTAGCTACCGCTGATCCAACACCAGCAGGATACAACCACAATTATGATTATGTATGCATGCACCACCTTAAGCATGCTAATCATCAACACCAAACAATATGAACAACCTTTATCATGTTCCAACACCGAACAATAATCATGGATAATGTATTCACACCTCAACATAATCCAACCAATTACATTATATTATTCACACCAAACACAACATTTCATTATAAACATATTGTCATAACACATCCACATTGTCACATTTATCAATATATGTACACAATGCATAAACTCACCAAAAGCAATACCGATTAAGATGAACAACATCATCAAAACCAACTCACCAACCTAACACTGAATACTGAATTCATATTTTAACACCATTCAAAAATCATGTAGTACCTACATCACACCAAACACAATATCAACATAGCAAATACATTGCCGCAATGCCACCGCATAAATACATGTATCACTTATGCATACAAGTATAATTCACCACCACAAATACCGGTTTTTTTTTTAAAAATAAAATCAAGCTACTGATTTTTAACTAATTTATTAGATAAAAAATTAAATTATCTTTCCAATGCACAAAGCGGCGCTCAAAACAGAGTTACGGTTCGAAAGTTATGAGTTTTAGAAAATAAAATATTTTTCCAAAAAGCTACAACTAACTGGTTACGGAAATGGCGTAACGGGTTACGCCTGATAAAAATCATTTATTTTTCAAAAAAGCTTCAGCGTAACGGGTTAAGAAAATAACGTAACCGGTTACGAAATCAAAAAATGCAAAATTTGGAACAAAACACTCAGCGTAACCGGTTACGTAACCGGTTACAACCCTTTTGCAACAGCAACTTCACCTTTGACATCACTTTAGCCTTTCTACTCAATCCAATTCATACTAGTTCAATTATAACACTATACCAGAGCAATTTTCAGAGATTTCACACAAGGTTATCAAGCAACAAGTCTATTCCACATTACCATTCATCCAACAACATTCATTTGCATAAAATCTATGAATTTTAGCCCTAAACATCAAAACCCCAAAACCTAACATACATCCCAATCGAAACAAATGATACACAATCAATCCTATCACACATGAACCGATAATAGAGATTAATTGGAAGAGTTCCCCCTTACCTCAAAGGTCAATCTTGGGTTCTTCCTGTTCTTCGCTCTTTCGCACTTCTTCAGCTTTCACGTTCTCTACTTCCTTCTCTTTTTGCTTCTAATTCATAATTTTCCTCTTTTCCCTTATTTTATGAAAAATGAAAATTCACTTTAGTAAGGGCCTAACCCTTAGCACCCCCCCTTTTACTAAACACGACATCAAGCCCAATGACCTCATTTTCTATAATTCTCCAATAAATCCAATAAAATGCCCAAATAATCCCAATAAATAATTTTATTTCAATTTAAATTAATTAAGGAAAAATATGGGGTGTTACAACTCTCCCCCACGAATAGAGTTTTCGTCCTCGAAAACATACCTCAAGTGAAGAGTTTAGGATAAGAGTCCTTCATCTGACTCTCCAGCTCCCAGGTAACATTACCACTTGCCGGTCCTCCCCAAGCTACTCTGACCAAAGCTATCTCTTTGCCACGTAATTGTTTCAACTTTCGATCCTCAATCCTTTTCAAGTAAGGTGTCAACCGTCAGATTGTCTTTCACCTGTACATCATCCACTTGGATCACATGGGATGGATCCACAATATACTTCCTCAACTGAGATACATGGAATACATCGTGCAAATTTGCAAGTGTCGGTGGCAGAGCAATACGATATGCTACTTCTCCCACCTTTTCCGTAATTTAAAACGGACCAATGAAACGCGGTGTCAACTTCTTTGACTTCAAAGCTCGACCAACACCAATCATAGGAGTAACTCTCAGAAACACATGATCTCCCTTCAGAAATTAAAGTGTTCTCCGCCTCTTATCATGGTAACTCTTCTTTCGACTCTGAGAAGTTTTCATCTTCTCCTGAATCATCTTAATCTTCTCCGTAGTTTGTTGAACAATTTCTGGTCCGATGACAACACTTTCACCAGATTCATACCAGCATAATGGCGTTCTACACCTCCAACAATACAAAGCCTCAAACGGAGCCATACCAATACTCAAATGATAACTATTGTTGTACATAAATTCAATCATAGGTAGATAACTATCCTAAGCACCGGCTTTCTCTAACACAAAAGCGCGCAACAAATCTTCCAACGATTGAATCTTTCTTTCTGTCTAACCATCAGTCTGTGGATGATAAGCATAACTCAATATCCGCTTAGTACCCAAAGCTTTCTACAAACCTTCCTAGAATTTGGATGTAAACCTTGGATCTCTATCTAACACGATACTCGAAGGAATACCATAAAAACTCATTATCTTCTCAATATACAACTGAGTTAACTTCTCCATCGTATAATCCATTCTCATCGGTATAAATTGAGCAGATTTCGTTAGTATATCCACGATAACCCAAATGGCTTCACAGTTCTTAACTGTTCTCAGCAAACCAGAAACAAAATCCATAGATATGCTACCCCACCTCCATTCTGGAATAAACAACGGTTGCATAAATCCATACGGATTTTGATGTTCAATCTTTGACTTTTGGAAAGTCAAACAAGAATAAACAAACTTAGCTATGTCCTTTTTCATTCCAGGCCACTAAAACAACTTCTTCAAATCATGATACATCTTGGTAGTACCAGGATAAATACTCAATCCACTACGGTGTCCTTCTTCAAGAATACTCTTTCTAAGCTCAGCAACATCAGGAACACATACTCGAACACCAAACCTCATTATACCATTATCGTCAATTCTAAATTCTCCTCCTTTGCCTTGGTTAATTAAAGTCAACCTATCAACCAACTCCACATCAGTTTTCTGACCCTCTCTAATTTCATCAGGACTACCACTTATCAGCTTTAGCATTCCCAATTTAACACTATTAGGAGTACCTTCGCATACTTAACACAAATCTCTGAATTGTTCAATTAAATCCAATTCTTGCACCATTAGCATGGACATATGTAGAGTCTTCCTACTCAAAGCATCAGCCACGATGTTCTCCTTACCCGGATGGTAATTTAATCAAAAATTATAATCTTTAAGGAACTCTAACCACTTCCATTGTCTCATATTAAGCTCTTTCCGATCAAAGAGATGCTTCAGACTTTTGTGATTGCTAAATACTTTGAATCTCGAACCATACAAATAATGTCTCCACAATTTTAACACAAAAACCACAACTGGCAATTCTAAATCATGAGTCGGATAATTCCTTTCATGAATCTTGAGTTGTCTTGAAGCATAAGCTACTACTTACTGATTCTACATCCATACACCACCTAAACCCATCAGTGAAGCATCACGATACACTACGAAAAATTTTGTCGGGTTCGACAAAATCAAGATAAGAGCACTAGTCAACCTCTTCTTTAACCCTTGGAATCCTTCTTCATATTTCGAATCCCATATGAATGCTTGACCCTTTCTAGTTAACTTAGTTAACATCAACGCTAACTTCGAGATTCCTTCTATAAATTTCTTGAAATAATTCGCAAGACCAAGAAAACTAACCTCCTCTAATCCAGAATTCACACCTCGATAACTTAGCATAAAGTTTCTTTTCCTTCAAAAACTCCAACACAATTCTAAGGTGTTCTGCATGCTCTTCCTCTTTCTTGGAATAGATTAGGATGTCATCAATAAACACTACCACAACTTGTCAAGATACAGATGGAATACTCCGTTCATGTACTCCATGAAAACACCAGGTGCATTAGTCAATCTAAAAGACATTACTGAATACTCGTAATGACCATACCTCGTCCTGAATGCAGTCTTCTGAATATTGTCCGCCTTCACGCAAATTGATGATATCCAGACCTCAGATCAATCTTACTGAATACACACGCTCCAACCAGTTTATCCATCAAATCACTAATCCTCGACAATGGATACAGATTCGTGGTGGCAACTTTGTTCAGTTGTAGGTAATTCACACACAATCTTATAGATACAACATCCATCGATTTACTCACCATCAAGGTAGCAATACACATATATACTATTCAATACGATTCCCTCCACTATCAACAAGGGATTAAGGGTGATCAAGTCCTTAATTTTTCAATAGATAGCCGACAACCATAATGAAGCATAAATCGTCGTCACTATATAATTGCGTCCTTTTCGAATTTACGCTCAAATTCATAACATCGTCATAGTCCAATAATTCAATCTGAGTTTTGCAACTCTAACAACTTCCTTCTCTTATGCATGCCGCTACCTTGGTTTCACCATCACGACTTCACTCTTTCTAAAGGCTTATTTGTTCATCACTACTACTTCACTTCTCCTTAAAAGCCATCGGCACAATGGTCATTCCTAATACCAAACATTTCATTCTCTCAACTTAATCGTCAACAACATGTTCTACTTAGCTTTGCTTCGAATAATTGCGATAATAACCGTTCCTATTCAACAAGCTTCCCGCTTCCATAACCGACTTCGGAATCTCTCCCCATAGGATCACCTCTACTGTATTTATAACTCTTCCATAAGGTAGAACATAATTTCACCTCTTCGTAGGCTCAAACGGCACATTAATCCGATACTCGAAACTCAAGAAATGAATTTTCCAATGTAATCCGAAGGTGCAAACATCGACGTCATGCAACGACACTCTATACAATATTATCTCGTCACAATTAAATCTATTACAGCTGGTGCAACAATTATTATAATAAGTTTAATCTCGTTAGCTTTCCGAAGCTTCAAACGGAGCTCAAATCGGATGTCCAGAACTCGAGTTATGAATTTTCGAAGTTTCATAACGATTCAGCAATTTTTCTGCGTTTTGCTTATAGAAATTCCACTCCAAAACTCATTCTCTTCAACTCAATCACAATCCAAACAGCCCCTTATTATATCTCATCGCTCCCAAATTTCTTATAACTTGAGCGACACATTCCTTCGCCGAAGTTCCATTTCGAAACATCACGACAACAATGTCCTTAGCGAACATGCAACTGAACCACCTCCGAGAAGCAAAACGTCTCCCCCACTTTTCTCAAACCAACTCCTGCAACAAAACAAACAAGTACTGACAGTGATTCACTCACATGTCGCATACCAAGGGATAATACATCAACTGTGATCAACTGTCGCACAACTCAACTGACTCAATAACTTGGTCGGACGGACCGACCTACTCTGATACCACTATTGTAACACCCTTCTAAACCCCCGCGGAATATCAAATAAATTCAGAGTAAAACATAAACAAGGGCATTACAACTCCAAAATTTTGTAAAACATTAAATAATGCAATGCCTTATGAGGAACATCAAAACATATTATTCAGTAATCATGTTAACACAGCGGAAATTACTTCAAAAACTCAATAACATAAAACATCGGTATTCAACATCAAGAATTCACCGATTTAAAACCAACAAAACATTATTCCAATATGGGGAACTAATCCATTAAAAAACTCTAAAATAACATCCCCCAGTGTTACAAGACCAGAGCATGACACTGACGACACTGACACAACCGAACTAAACGATGTAACTCTACGAGTTATCTTTACCAAGCACACGCCGCTACTTCTTTATCTGAAAATGTCAACAGTAAGGGTGAGTCTCATTCTCAATTAACAAATGTTATAAGCTCATAAATAATAAAATATCATGCATATTATTCCCCCAATTACAATATATTCAGATTTACAACTAACATACATCAGTCACACCAAATAAATTAATCACATGACATTATAACATTGGACATCTTCCATTCATGTTATAATAATTCATACATCCTAATGCAATTCAACTACATACATGTGGTACCAATCATGGGATTAACCCATCTCACCGATCCACCATCATCAAGGATATGACTACTTCCACTCACTAATTCTAGACAATGGGAATTAGCTACCGCTGATCCAACACCACCAGGATACAGCCACAATTATGATTATGTATGAATGCACCACCTTAAGCATGCTAATCATCAACACCAAACAATATGAACAGTCTTTATCATATTCCAACACCGAACAACAATCATGGATAATGTATTCACCCCTCAACATAACCCAACCAATTACATTATATTATTCACACCGAACGCAACATTTCATTATAAACATATTGTCATAACAAATCCATATTGTCACATTTATTACTATATGTACACAATGCATAAACTCACCAAAAGCAATACCGATTAAGATGAACAACATCATCAAAACCAACTCACCATCCTAACACCAAATAGTGCCTTCATATTTTAAACCCATTCAACAATCATGTAGTAGTTACATCACACCAAACACAACATCAACATAGAAAATACATTGCCGCAACGCGACCGCATAAAGACATTTATCACTTATGCATACAAGTATAATTCACCGTCACAAATACCGTTTTTTTAAATAAAATCAAGCTACTGCTCTTTAATCTAATTTATTAGATAGAAAATTAAATTATCTTCCCAACACACAAAACGACGCTCAAAACGGACTTACGGTTCGAAAGTTATGAGTTTTACAAAATAAAATATTTTTCCAAAAAGCTACAGCTAACGGGTTACAAAAATAGGGTAACGGGTTACACCTGATAAAAATCATTTATTTTTCAAGAAGGCTTCAGCGTAACGGGTTACGAAAATAGCGTAAGCGGTTACGAAATCGAAAAATGCAAAATTTCAGCCTTTCTACTCAATCCAATTCATACCAGTTCGATTATAACATGATAACAGAGCAATTTTCAGAGATTTCACACAAGGTTATCAAGCATCAAGTCTATTTCACATTACCAATCATCCAACAACATTCATTTGCATAAAATCTATGAATTTTAGCCCCAAACATCAAAACCCGAAAACCTAACATACACCCCAACCGAAACAAATAATACACAATATATCCTATCACCTATGAACCGATAATAGAGATTAATTGGAAGAGTCCCCCCTTACCTCAAAGGTTGATCTTGGGTTCTTCCTCTTCTTCACTCTTTCACACTTCTTCAGCTTTCACGTTCTCTGCTTCCTTCTCTTTTTTGCTTCTAATTCACAATTTTCCTCTTTTTCATTATTTTATGAAAAATGAAAATTCACTTTAGTAAGGGACTAACTCTTAGCACCCCTCTTTTACTAAACACGACATCAAGCTTAATGACCTCATTTTCCATAATTCTTCAATAAATCCAATAAAATGCCCAAATAATCCTAATAAAAAATTTAATTTCAATTTAGATTAATTAAGGAAAAATATGGGGTGTTATATGGACAGACATGAAGCAAACCTGTGAATGCAAGTAATTCATGAAGGATCTTTTGGCACTCACTCCAATGGACGCGCAATGACCAGAAAGATGTTAAGAGTGGGTTACTATTGGATGACAATGAAATCTGACTGCTACAAATATGTGAAGAAGTGCCACAAATTCCAGATCTATGCTGACAAGATCCATGTGCCTCCAACACTTCTCAATGTTATCTCTTCTTCATGGCCTTTCTCTATATGGGGAATTGACATGATTGGTATGATTTAACCAAAGGCTTCTAATGGACATCGTTTCATCCTGGTCGCCATTGATTACTTCACCAAATGGGTTGAAGCTGCTTCTTACGCCAATGTTAATCGACAAGTGGTAGTAAGGTTTATCAAGAACAATCTTATATGTCGCTATGGTGTACCCAACTGGATCATTATTGATAATGGTTCCAAATTGAACAACAAAATGATGAAAGAGTTGTATGATGAGTTCAAGATTGAGCATCACAATTCTTCTCCCTATCGACTAAAAATGAATGGAGCGGTAGAGGCGGCTAACAAGAATATTAAGAAAATTGTCTAGAAGATGGTTATGACTTACAAGGACTAGAACGAAATGCTCCTACTTGCTCTGCATGGGTATCGTACTTCAGTTTGCACTTCGAATAGGGCAACTCCTTTTTACTTGGTATATGGCATGGAAGACGTACTCCCAATAAAGGTTGAAATTCCCTCCATGAGGATCCTAATGGAAGCCAAATTATCAGAATCCGAATGGTGTCAAGCTAGATACGATAAGCTAAACCACATTGAAGAAAAGAGAATGACCGCTTTTTGTCACGGTCAGCTTTATCAAGAAAGAATGAAGAGAGCCTTTAACAAGAAAGTCAGACCTCGAAGGTTCAAAGAAGGTGATCTTGTGCTCAAGAAGATACTACCTCTTCAACCAGATCCTAGGGGCAAATGGACTCCCAATTATGAAGGCCCATATGTTGTTAAGAGAGCCTTCTCAGGCGGTGCTTTAACTCTCATGACTATGGATGGTGAGGAATTCCTGCGTCCTGTGAATGCCGATGTGGTCAAGAAATACTTTGCTAAGAGAAAAAGAAAAAAAAGAGAAAAGAAGAAAAAAAAGCTCGCTAAGTTGAAAACCTGAAAGAGCGACTTAGGTAAAAATGAGTGTCTCGGTGGGCTGAAAACCTGAAAGGGCAGTTCAGGCAAAAATTAGAGTCAAACAAAAAGAAATAATCATCCCGATGGATTGAAAACCTGCAAAGACAATCTATGGAAAAGTGAAGGATCATGGCAAGTAACCACATCCGGTATAACCTAATTATCCTGAAGATGCTTTCTGAAGACTTTCAACCAACATCACCGTACACTCGATATTCAAAGTTGTTAGGGATAATAGTGATCATTATATTTTGATGTAAATTTTCCCTTTTAAGTTACCATTTTCTAAACTTTGTAATCCAGGGAGTCACACCGTTCGCAGACTACCATTCCATTAATAAAATTTGAGCCTTATCTCATTTCTTGGAATCCTTATCTTTTATTCTACCTTGCAAAAATTGCTTTTGAAATTTAAAAGGATTTGAAAAAAAAGTCAAAATCAAGTTTTAAAAAGAAAATAAATAGAACTTTTTTCTTAGAACTTGTGGATACAAAAGGAGGTGTTGACCTTGGTCCCTAAGGGAGTTGGTCCTCGAAGCGAGAAATCAAGCATCAACAGGTTTTATCCCCACAAAGTAGCTGAGTCTTGACACAAGTTATCTCCAGCCAAAGGGCAGGTTTTCTTCTCGAAATGTCTTCCATTTTCAAACAGGTTTTCTTCTGAGAATGAATTATTTTTGACAATGAAGATTTATTTGATGAATACTCTCTCCCCAGCAAATTTTACTTCCATAAAAGATGTTACTGACGATTGGTCGAGTATCTGGTCCTACCCGGTGTTGTCATTCCCCAATGTGGTCGTCTCTATTACCTATCTATTTTCTTAGCATATGCATAACATTCATTCTGCCATTCATATTTTTCATACACACATGCACGTTGTTTGCGTCCTATTGATATGAGAAAATTGTTACTCCCCAAGTGATGTGTAGATGTTTTAAATTGGCTGCATTTTATGGTAAAACATTCCTCTGTGTGTGATGTCTTTGTTAGAACAAGATTGAGAATCTATGTTCAGAATCTAGTTTTGATGATAACAAGCATTTATTTTGTTAGTAACAATTTTATTACTAATGGTTTCATTTAGTGTGTAGATATTATGATACAAACCTTATACAAGAATCATTAGAAAAAGAGTACAACAACTACATCAGAAATTGGCTCTGATATGAAATCTAACATCCAGAAGAATGACATCATTCATCAGATGTTCTGTTTAAGAATACGTCAAACAAGCCAAGATTAGCAAATCAGAAGTAAAGAAGCAACAATATAAAACAAGTCCACTACGAAGAACATGAAACTACAACAGTATCACAAGGAGCTAGAATTCAAAAATAAAATCTTCAAAGAGGTGAACAGAAATACCAACGTTTACATACAACAAGCACAGAATCAGAAAGTACAATCAGAAGCTTCAAAGGAACATCAATATACATAAAGATCCGTTACATCAAGAAGGTCACATAAACAGAAGATCAGAAGTTCTGATAGAGTGACCACAATGTATGGAATCCATCCATCCCGCACTGAGTGAAGTATCAATCTATCCAGAATGGAGAGTGAGTGATCATCCATCCCTTGAATGGATCCCGAAGAGAAAAAGAAAATATCCAATGAGGATTATCCATGGAGATAAGAAGAAAGTGTGCAACCAAAGATATATTCTGCACAAAAGAATAAGAAAGAATCTGCAGAATACATCTGTGTATCTGTAGATGAAGCAGCTGAGCATGTACATCAAACTGAAGAAATATGAAGTCATGCATCTCAGATCTCATCAAAACAAGAACTTCTGAAGATGGATTAAGGAATTGTCATGAGAACATGTTTTTAAGGTCTGAAAGGGATATGTTTAGAGGCTAGAAATCAATGGACCAGAAGTTTAAAAGAAGCTAAGAAGTAACTCTGAAGTCATGAATAGAACATCCCCCTAATTAGAAGTTCAGACATGTGATTAATGAACACGTGTCATAAACCTCTTGAAAAGCCGCATGCGGTCAAGCTACTAAGTCTAAAACACTAGGAATCTGTTTCAAATCTCTTCGTATCACACTATCCCAACCGCCAGGGTCAATGAATACTAATAATAATCAGGTTTAACACAGTTTCCTTTTCAAAACACTCTCCAAAATTATTTATACCCAAAACCACTCCTCAGCTTTTCATCAATCTTCTGTTAAAATCCTCTCTCTCTCTCTAAAAACTCCTCTCCTGCATCTTTACAACCAATTCCTTCCTTTCAAATGGATTTCCAACCTCGACTCCTTATTATCAAAGAAAAATTTATGGATCTGGCTGAACGTAACGAACTTCTCATGGAACTCTCGGGGACATAAGGATGGTTTCACTATGTTGTTCGCCTTCAAGGCTCTGTTTTCCCAAATCTTGTAAAAACCCTTTGGATGAAAGCATCTGTTAGTGATGATAATCGCAGAATTACGGCCAACATCCATGGCATCCCTTTCACTATCATTGAAGAATCAAGTGCTTAAACAATTGGCTATCTGCCCAATCCAACGGCCGTCTGTCTTGCTGCCTTTGACCATTGGAAAACATCCAACCCTGTAAGTATCAGAGATTTAAGACACATTTTTAATAATGCAGAATTCCTATCTCTTCCCAAACGAGTTTGTTTAATTTCATTTTGTCCAACATAACACCTAGAGGACACTTTCATCACCTACTGACATACAGAGATTGTTTTCTGATTCATAGACTTGAAAATGGTCGACCACTGAATCTTCCTGCAATCATTTTCTTTCATCTCAAAGAATCTCTCACTGCTTTTAGATATGGCCAAAGTATTCACATTCCATATGGGAGAATTCTATCTGCTTTGTTTGAATCTGTTGAACTAGTTCAAAGTATTTGCAATACAGAGTGTGAGGACAGTAATGACATTCTTATGGAAGAAGAGTTTTTACCATTCTTTGCTTAGATTTCCATAACTTAATCTATTTGTAGTTTTTGGTTAAGATATCATCGATTATCTATAATGAAAGTCTGTGTTTCTGTTTAACTATTGTATATATTTTCTGCTAAAATGCCTGAACCCTAAAAAATAAACAGATCAAAGAAGAGTTAATAGGTATACATCAAAAAGAAGATAGTTCTTCTGGAAATATAATATGTTCTGATATAATTTAAATTTTTTTTTACAAATGAAAATTCTAAGTTATGTACCAAAAGTATGTGCACTATAGGACAATCTAAAACAAAAATTACTCTGTTCAGAACTTCCAAGATGATGCACGCAATCATAGCTAAAATATCTACAAAGCTTCTGAAGAAACAAACTGAAGAAATTATTTAAGGGGGAGCCATAAATCCGAAATTAATTCATAAGGTTATCTAACTCAGGGGGAGATTATACATCTTAGGGGGAGAATACCACCTCAATTCCTTTCCAATCCTATTAGAAGCTTTTTGATGATAACAAAAAGGGGGAGAAAGAAAGAACTTAGTTTTTTGATGAATAAATCAGTTACTTGATTGACCATGAAAAATGAGATGAACTTTACTTGCTTAATTATTATCCTCTCATAAAAATGTTCCATCAATATACATGGTTTTTGTGATCATTAAAAAGGGGGAGATTGTTAGAACAAGAATGAGAATCTATGTTCAGAATCTAGTTTTGATGATAACAAGCATATATTTTGTTAGTAACAATTTTATTACTAATGGTTTCATTTAGTGTGCAGATATTATGATACAAACCTTATACAGGAATCATCAGAAAAAGAGTACAACAACTACATCAGAAATTGGCTCTGATATGAAATCAAACATCCAGAAGATTGACATCATTCATCAGATGTTCTGTTTAAGAATACGTCAAACAAGCCAAGATCAGAAAATCAGAAGTAAAGAAGCAACAATATAAAACAAGTCCACTCTGAAGAACATGCAACTACAACAGTATCACAAGGAGCTTGAATTTAACAAGAAAATCTTCAAAGAGTTGAACAGAAATACCAACGTTCACATACAACAAGCACAAAATCATAAATTACAATCAGAAGCTTCAAAGGAACATCAATATACATAAATATCCGTTACAGCAAGAAGGTCACATAAACAGAGGATCAGAAGTCCTGATAGAGTAACGCAGTGACCTATAAAATACAAACATCAACAGAAGTCACGTACAAGTCAAATGAAGAATCTACAGCACAGGATACAAAATTAATAAAAATTTAAAAAGCTTAGAATCAAAGGGAGAACCGTTAGAAACATTATTGAAGGATAGAAAAACACTTAGAAAGGGGGGGGGGGTTTGAATAAGTGTAGCTTTAAAACTTGTAAGATAAAAACAGTTTGCACAATGATTTTTATCCTGGTTCGTTGTTAACTAAACTACTCCAGTCCACCCCCTTGGAGTGATTTACCTCACCTGAGGATTTAATCCACTAATCACACGAGATTACAATGGTTTTCCACTTAGACAACTTCTAAGTCTTCTAGAGTATACTGATCACAACCTGATCACTCTAGGAACAATCTGCTTAGATACCCTCTAAGACTTTCTAGAGTATACTGATCAACAACCTGATCACTCTAGTTCTTACAACTTAATGTAAACAAATTTTTTTAAGATTTACAATGCTTCTTATAAAGCTATTATCACAACTGTGATTTTCTCTTAAGTTTAAGCTTAATCTCACTAAAGTATTACAACAGCAATGTAGTGAGGTTGATGATGAATTTTGAGAGCTTTTTGAATTTTACAGCGTTTTTGTATATTTGTGCAAGTGTTGTATTCAGAATTCGTAACATAGCTTCTCATCAGAACTTCATATTTATAGGCGTTTGAGAAGATGACCGTTGGGAGCATTCAATGATTTGCGTATTCCGTACAGCATTGCATTTAATGTTTCACTCTTTTGTCAACTACCTCGAGCCTTGTTTTCGTTGTGTCTACTGACATTGCCTTTCATAGCTTTCAACGTTCCTTTTGTCAGTCAGCGTAGCCTTCCAGCTAGTACTTGCTTCTGATCTGATGTTTGTGTGAACAACGTTTGAATATCATCAGAGTCAAACAGCTTGGTGCTGAGCATCTTCTTGTCTTCTGACCTTGAAGTGCTTCTGAGCGTGATACCATGAGAACTTCAGTGCTTCTGCTTATGATCTCAAGTTCTTCTGATGCTACCATAGACCCATGTTCTGATTCTTCTTTACCATCTTCTGATGTCTCGCCAGACCATGTTCTGATGTTGCCTGCTGAACCTTCTGAGTCAGTGCTTCTTGCGCTGATTTTGTGCATACTCTTTATATAATTCCTGAAATGGAAATGCATAGTATTAGAGTACCATATTATCTCATACAAAATTCATATACATTGTTATCATCAAAACTAAGAATATTGATCAAAACAAATCTTGTTCTAACAATCTCCCCGTTTTTGATGATGACAAAAACATATATAAATGATATGAATTTGCGATTAGAATATCACACGGCTAAAGACAATTACACAGCTATAGCATAAGCATATAAACATAGTGTGTGAATATGTATCCACCTGAGATTAACAATCTCCCCCTGAGATAAATAATCTCCTCCTGAAATAAATACTGGAAAAAATTTATAAATAAAGGACTTCCCTGAGTATTTTCCATTTCAGTTGAGACGATCACATATGCTTAGATCTTCAGAACATTCACAGCTTTTGATTCTTGCTTCCATAGGACAGCGTCAGAGCTTGAATTTCTTCTTGAATCATTGCATGTGTCATACCCCAAAATTTGCCTTCCATATTCCATAATTCAAAGTTCAAGATTCAATTCCAAAGCCTTGCTCAAACAATCCCAAGACCCACAGTCAACTGATTCAAACCTGAAGGTCAACTACAATCAAAGCATGATTCAAACCTATGATCATTGGTCAAACATCAAGCATAGAGGTGCATAATCATCATTTGATCAAAGATCGATCATGATTCCATTAATAGAAACTCAGAGATGAACAAATACACAAAGGTTCAAATTAGGGTTTCTTAGGAGAAGTCAACCCAACTTTGACTGGGCATAACTTTCACATGGAACATCAAAAATCCCCCACTCAAAGCCTATTCTGAAGGAAATTGGATTCTCTACAACTTTGTCTCTCACAAGCCAAAGCCAGAAATGCTTCATTCAGGAGATATGGTCCAATACATTATAGGTCCTCCAAAAAGTCAACAAAAGACGCCTTTTGAGTCAAAGCTCATAACTTGAGCATGGAAGCTTCAAATGAGATGAAATCAAAAAGGTCATTTAGAGGACTCTTTGGGCTTTCTAAAAAGTCTTAGAATGCATTCATATGATTAAAATGGAGGGAGATACGATGCGCACAAGTTGATCAATTTTCAAGAAAAATGCAAAACCCTAATTGCATAATTTTGTGTTTTTGGACTAATGGGCCTAAAACATGGGTCCCAAACGTGGCCATAGGATTCATAAACATCCTTAAACTAATTAATTTATTTTTATAATATTTATTTTGTTTATTTGAATTTTAATTCATTTAAATACAAATAAATCATTATAAAATATGGGAAAATTAGTTTTAATAAAAGATTTGATTTTTAATCAACTCTAAGCAATCAAGGGGGCCAAATGTGATACAAATTTCGTGATAAGAGGGTTAGGAAAGATTGGATTAACATTAATACAAAAATAGCAAGAATTTATACAATATTTTTAATCAAATCTCAAGCTTGGAAATAGTTTGATTCCTTCCAATTCTATAACCCTAAATGAATCCATATATATACTAAGACAATCAAAAGAGCCAGGGGGAGGACGAAAATTGGCTAAAGAGGACTAGGGTTTCAATCTCCCAAAATTTCAAGAATAGGTGAGTTTTTATATTTCTCTTGCCAAGCAATCTCAAGACCAGAGACTGATTTCATTCTTTTCTCCAGGTAAGGTAGAGTGAGTATAGATGACTTGCAGCATGTGAAAACGTCTATAGCACTCACACCATGACTCATCATATTCATAGTTTTTGGTTTTTTTTCGTATATGATACTACACTGCGTTTTACCATTATATAACCATTTGTGTGAGTTTCTGGTGTGTAATAGAGAAGCTTTGAATCGCTGGAATGGAGTTATAGAGTCGGATTCACGTTCCACCATGGTTAGGGCAAGCAAGCTACTAAGCTTTGAAGCCACGTTTTCCAACGGTATCAGACCATAAGAACGCGACCAATGGACTCAGCGTGTCTTGAATAGGTAATCTGGGTTGTTAGTATCATTGCTTCGTCGTTATTCGCAGGTCCAAGATCATGGCCATGGCTGGTTGCGCATACAAGGAAAACCGCAGGTAATATCGCGAGTAAACGCGCAGCAATTTCCGCAGGTGATTCTGGAGAAGACGGTGAACAGTAGCGTGGGACCCTTTGATTTCCACGCGTGCCACTCTCACGTAATACCATTGGCTGGTCATAAGTCTTTACATTCTCTTTCATTCTGACCACATGTGTAGGTACGTGATTTGATGGTCAATGTTTCCAAAACTTCTCTCTCCATCCATGAACTGCCACGCCTACGAATCTGGGACCCACGGCTGGCTTGATTTGAAATTCTGTTCAATCATTATACTTTATTCTTTTTTTTAATTGCTATGGGTATTATAAACGAATTGACAAACCAGCTCAATTGGTAAAGGCACTCTTGAAGCATTGCTCCATACCTGGGTTCGATCCTGGATGGGGTTATGTTATTTTTATTATTCATTTGTCTGCAGATCCCACGCGCGTTGCCTGAAGGTGTCCACCATACACCCTCGCGCGTTGCCTGAAGGTGTCCACCATACACCCTCGCGCCTCACCATGTGATCTCCTATTGATCCAGGCTAACATACCAGATTGTGGGGTGCACCATGCACCTTCCCAAGCATATCATACAGGATCAACACCCAGGTTTTATTTAATATAATTATTTATTTTATTATTTAATTATTTAGATTTAAATAATAAATAATTGTATTTGATTTAATTTATTTATATAATTAGGATAATTAATATTAGGACTATTTCCCGACTATTCGACTACTCGTTTTAATTTATTCTAATCAATTTTAATTATATAAATCACAACAACCCTAGAGAAATATATTAATATATTAGGGTTTGCTCCCTCCCATTTGGGCTAAAGTATCAAAACATTAGGATTCAAATTATTATTCGTTCCGACTAAATTTATTGGTCGCGATGATTAATAATCGATTAATTTAATTAATCAAATCCTATAAATTAAAATACTAATATTTATTTTGCTAAATGGTTTTAACCATCTTATTGGTTACGATGATTAGCATTTTCTCTTCATCCAAATTCGTTATTATTTGTAATCGAATCTATCGATTATGAGGAGTAACGATAATTAAAACACGCATATTTGCTATTCGCGATAATCGAATCTATCGATTATAGTGGTTGGCAATTCTCCCTTTAATCCGTTAGCCATGGTAATCAAATCTATTGATTATTGCAACTAACGGTAACAAATTAAAAATCAGGGTTGTACGCCCAAATCCTAAAACACTTCCAAACCTTCTAAAACACTAAACCACGACACTACAGATTTCCATCTCTGCGATGTTCATAACTACGATAAGGTAATTCAAAATACCTTCGAACTTCGCATTTCAAAACAATTTCAAAACAAATCCAAATACATTCATATTCAAATTCAAAGGCGTACAATCCTGTGCCCGAACTACGTTGACTCTGATTCTCCATAAGGAGATACGTAGGCACTTGGCAACAAGGCGAGTCCCCTTCCTCCAAATCTTAATCATGTCTTTAACCCTATTAATTGTTTGTTACCTTTCTTTATGTTTTGTCATAACCCTTATCTTTGCAATGTTAACCTTTAGGAAAGGGTTGAGGGTGCCTAACACCTTCCCTCGACCTGAATATAGTATCTTACCCTGATCTCTATACTGCGTAGGGTTTCCTATTCGCTCTTCAGAATAGGTGGCGACTCTAAAAGTCAAATTTTTAGGCAGGTTGCTACAGCTGGCGACTCTGCTGGGGAAAACTTAAATGGTGAATACTATGCTCCTATAGGTTTTAGGTTTTGGCAGGGTTTAGGTTTGACAACTTTTTAGGGTTTGGCTAATTCGCCTTTTTTAGGGTTTGTAATTATTTTTATTTTTTTAAAAAAATTTGTTTATTTGTTTTTTATCTAAAAAATAGTTAATTGTTTATAATATGTTTATATTTAATTGTTTATGTTAATATATTTATATTTAATTGCCTAATTGTCATATTTTTATATGCACTGCTGACATATTATGTAATGTTAAAACCCTAAGTGTGGGAGTTAACTTTGAGATCAATAGGGGAGCATGAATCGCCTACGAGTCTCATTGATAACTCCACTCGGAGTGGGTTGAGTATTCGGAAATGTCCAAAACGAGGCTTGACTTTGTTGAGGGCAGAACTGGATACTTGGCTGATCTCTCCGAGAACCTACCCCAAAAATTCGAACCTCATGGATAAAATGAGTTATTCTAAAACCCAAAGAGACAAAAAGTCTCGGAGGCTACGAACGACCCCATGAGACCTTCTAGAACCCCCTATAAAAAGGTTAGCACCCAAGAGCCGCTACGTCGAACCTATGAACCTGGATTTCTTGAAATATTATGATATGATTTGCATTTTTGCCTCATATGATTTTTTTTTTATTTTGTTTGTTTGTTACTATATCTTTGTGTTTGCATGCATCATACATCATTTGCATTCTTGCATCATGTCTTATCCAGAAAAAAACAAAAAAAGGAGTTTTATTATATTTAATCCATAGGTGTGGATAAAGACATAAATACGAACAAGGCGTATCATGCATGGCATGCACATCATTTTCATGGCATTAAGAGAAGATTTCTCTTCTATCTCCAGAGCAAGGAACCATTGGGAAGGATAACCTAACATCCCGACCGTCTTATCAAACCAGATTTCAACAAAAAAAATCGATGGAGCAGCTAGAACAGAATCAAACTGCCCTTCGTGAAGACGTGGATCAACTAAAGGTTAGTATGGAAGAGGTTAAGGGAGGTATGGCTCAGATGCTAGAATTCATGAAGACCCTCATGGACGAAAAAGAAAAAGTAAAAGAGGTTCAGTCTAGGGATACCCTGGTTCAAGATGAGATCCCCAACGACAAAAACCCGCTGCTAGGATTTGTTCCAGGCTTTGGCCCTGCTAAGGACAGACCTCAAGTCCGATCTGTGAGGAGAGCTATTCAATTCCGAGAGAAAGGAGAGACCTCTCAAGAAGGATTTCTCCCTCCTTCACAAACCAAAGGGGCAACCCGCACAGTTCGCATTCCTGCTAACAATGTCCCTAGGGATGATGATTACTTGGATCTACAATACGGAGTGCAACAGGTGGATAACACAGACCAAACACCTCAGACATAACAGTCTATCCCTAACTCTGGGGAAGACTCCAAGGACAGTGAACAAATCAAGGTGGCTAGAAGAAGGATTTCTTAGATCATTAGTTTTGTTTTCATTCGCAATTTCTTTCCGTTTGTTTAAACATTAGTCTTATGACATATGCTATGTACTTTTCAAAAATCATTAATGCATTGCTTACGTTTGTCTTGATTCATTCCTAGTGTTCTCACTATATTCAAAACTGTGTTTTTACTTGGTTTTCTCCTTTGTGATATTCAACTCTCGATTAAAGTCGTACACCTTTAGAGGGAGAATGACGAAAACGATACCACAATTTCATACACTACGCTTTCGAACAGACCGTGTTGACGATGTACAGGCATTTGTTCAATTCCTAAATAATGGAGATATAAGGATGTTAATCCCTCGTCAACCCCTTTGAGCCTAAAGAAGTAGGAGTTTTCCTTCATATAAAATAAAACCCTTCATATATAACCGGGGATAGGGTAGCTGCCCAGTTAACTTAATCATTCCAAATTGTTCCTTTGAACATAATCGCTGATGGTTCTCCGTCATCAATTAAGTCCGGCAGTCAATGTCCGCAAAGAAAAATAAAGCAATACAAGGGCCTGCTAAGTCAAAACCTATTAAGGATACTTAGGCAAAATTGGGGCATCCCGCTGACTGTAGTTTTAAAACGAACAGTTCAGGCAAAGTTGAAAAGAGGTCACTACATACCCTCACAAAAGAAAAGAAAGGAGGATGACTGCCTTTGCAAAGTAAACTTCTGTTTTTGAACCATCATAAATGTCAACGTCATAATTCCCAAATTCTTTTGGAGACTAAATGCATAGTTAACTGAGCATAGGACTGGAGAACATCACGAAGATGGGGATGGGTACAAATGAACTTTGAGCCTCTATCTTTTGTTTCTTTAAACCGTGAACCAGGCTACGTTACAACCCTTAAAAGTCCTAACTGAAGCATGGTTAGTACGAAAGCATACCGTTACCAAAGGTATCCCGACTCCTTAAGGTCTACTATAACTCTTGAGTTGATATCACTTTCTTACAAAAAAAAACTTCGTTTTACTCAAAAAATGTTTTTAAACTTTCAAGACAAACATATGCATTCGCATCTTATGAATTTCATTACAAAGTACATTTGTCTATGTGGATTCAGATGTTTAAACATCAGGGAGAAGTTGCATGGGGCATGGCTAATGGCTAAAAAATCCTACTGACTAACGAAGTAGCTTTAAAAACTCGTCAAAAGAAGAAACATCCCTTACGCATGACTGGGATGGCTAATGTGTACACATGGCATAACTCGTCATTATCCCATTTACATGGGGCAATCTAATCAAGATCCATAGAATCTCTCAAAGACGTTGAATAGCCCATGGGGCAAGCCCACTACCTGGGGGCATGTTGCAGAGGTCACTCAGTATCTGATGATGTTAATGCTTCTCTCACATCCTTTCCAGGAACCTTTATAGGATATTTCTCAATCTGTCCATATAGTCTTCTTTAAGACATGTTCAAATACTCCTTACCCTTTCTAGGAACCTTTTTCAGACAGTCTTTTAAAGACCCATCTTCTTATCCTTTCTATTTTCAAACCCTTTCAGACAGTCTTCTCTAAGACAGTTGCCTTTCTACGAACCTTTTCTAGGTAGTCTTCTGTAAAACATCTCTTAACTTTTTCCAGTTAGTCTTTTAAGGCATATTCAAACTTCTCTTACGCTTTCAAGAACCTTGTCAAAACTTTGTTTAAAGTACAGAGTCTTTTCTAAGACAGTTCACCATCCTTTCTAGGGTGATCTTCTTCAAGATGTTTTTCCTAAGTTTTTGTTTAAAACCCCACGTTCCTTAAAACAGTCTTAATCCTCTATAGGAACATTTTTTGACCCTCTGCACAAACACATCCCTTTAAGCTTTGTTTAAAGCGCAATCTTGTTTAAGACAATTTCCCATTCTTCCCAAGGACCTCTTCAGGTAGTCTTATAGAAGACATCATCTCATTCTGAGTACTCTGCAAATCACTGTCCATCACAACTCATTCTGAAAAGCATCCGCTTCACATTCAAATCAATACTTACAATCAAGGATCCTATTGACTAGGGGCATATCTTTCAAGATTTCAAACACTGGGGCAAGGCATATCAAGCAAGACATGGTGAAACTCGAGTTCCCTCTAAAGGTCCCTCCTTCAGATTAAGGGGCATATCTCTCAAAATTTCTGATATTCGGGGAGTCACACTAGGAGCATTGTTGCATAATTGATCTTCCCACGACTGTACTATTTACATCCCGCAGTGTGGGATAGGCATACATGCATAATTCTCATTTATCTTGAGAATTTCATTACATGGCGCATGCATCATGACATTGCATAAAACTAACGCTACCTTTTCAGGTCACTTCATAATCAAAAGGATGTTATCATCCAAATACGGTGAAAATACGATCGTGTTAACGATTAAATCTTAACATATACAATTCTAATACCTCATTCCAAGTCTTTCTTCAAAGACAATCCAGAAACAATCAAAGAATTTCTTACCTCTCCAGGTAGTCTTGTCCAAGACAATTTATCCTAATCTTTCCAAGCAGTCTTGTTTAAGACATATCCTAACCTTTCTAGGTAGTTTTGTTTAAAATTCTTCGTATCCTTTATAGGAACCTTTCTAGGTAGTTTTGTTTAAAACGTTCCACGACCTTTATAGGAACCTTTCGAGGTAGTTTTATTTAAAACATATCGCATCCTTTACAGTAACCTTTCTAGGTAGTTTTGTTTAAAACGTCTCACGACCTTTATAGGAACCTTTCGAGGTAGTTTTGTTTAAAACATATCGTGTCCGTTATAGGAATCTTTTTAGGTAGTTTTGTTTAAAACGTATCGTGCCCTTTATAGGAATCTTTCTAGATAGTTTTGTTTAAAACACATCATTCCCTTTATAGGAATCTTTCTAGATAGTTTTGTTTAAAACATATCGTTTCCTTTACAGGAACTTTCCCAGATAGTTTTGCCTAAAAACATTTCATACCCTTTATAGGAACCTCTCTAGGTAGTTTTGTTTAAAACATATTGTGCCCTCTATAGGAATCTTTCTAGATAGTTTTGTTTAAAACATATCGTATCCTGTCTAAGAGCCTTTCCAGGTGAGTCTTGTGTAAGGCGTATCACATCCTTTCCAGAAACTTTTCTAGGTTAGTCTTGTGTAAGACGTATCCTAATCTCTCTAGATAGTCCTGTTAAGACGTTCATATCCTTTATAGGAACCTGTGTAGGTAGTCTTATTTAAGACACATCATGCCTTTCTAGGTAGCCTTCTTAAAATATTTATCCAATCTTTTCTAAGACATACCTTATTCTTTTAAAAGAACTCCTCAGTTAGTCTTCTCTAAGACATTCTTCCTAAGCATTGTTCAAAGCCTAAGCTTATTCGCATCAACTTTCGACATACCCTATTCAGGAACCTCTTCAGGTAGTCTTATGCAAGACATTACTCCCTCTCTCCTCAGATACAATCAAATGATCCAGGTCTAAAAAGCATATGCTTTAGACAAATGCCCCGCCAGGCAAACAGGTGGCATCTGTAAATCCATCTCCCACAGAACTCCTTCCCTACGCAAGCAAATTTCAGGGCATTTCAGTGTCCAATCATCTTCCACCTCTTCAGGTTCAAGAAGATTGAACAGGGGCAGCTGTCATACCCCAAAATTTGCCTTCCATATTCCATAATTCAAAGTTCAAGATTCAATTCCAAAGCCTTGCTCAAACAATCCCAAGACCCACAGTTAACTGATTCAAACCTGAAGGTCAACTACAATCAAAGCATGATTCAAACCTATGATCATTGGTCAAACATCAAGCATAGAGGTGCATAATCATCATTTGATCAAAGATCGATCATAATTCCATTAATAGAAACTCAGAGATGAACAAATACACAAAGGTTTAAATTAGGGTTTCTTAGGAGAAAGTCAACCCAACTTTGACTGGGCATAACTTTCACATGGAACATCAAAAATCCCCCACTCAAAGCCTATTCTGAAGGAAATTGGATTCTCTACAACTTTGTCTCTCACAAGCCAAAGCCAGAAATGCTTCATTCAGGAGATATGGTCCAATACATTATAGGTCCTCCAAAAAGTCAACAAAAGACGCCTTTTGAGTCAAAGCTCATAACTTGAGCATGGAAGCTTCAAATGAGATGAAATCAAAAAGGTCATTAAGAGGACTCTTTGGGCTTTCTAAAAAGTCTTAGAATGCATTCATATGATTAAAATGGAGGGAGATACGATGCGCACAAGTTGATCAATTTTCAAGAAAAATGCAAAACCCTAATTGCATAATTTTGTGTTTTTGGACTAATGGGCCTAAAACATGGGTCCCAAACGTGGCCATAGGATTCATAAACATCCTTAAACTAATTAATTTATTTTTATAATATTTATTTTGTTTATTTGAATTTTAATTCATTTAAATACAAATAAATCATTATAAAATATGGGAAAATTAGTTTTAATAAAAGATTTGATTCTTAATCAACTCTAAGCAATCAAGGGGGCCAAATGTGATACAAATTTCGTGATAAGAGGGTTAGGAAAGATTGGATTAACATTAATACAAAAATAGCAAGAATTTATACAATATTTTCAATCAAATCTCAAGCTTGGAAATAGTTTGATTCCTTCCAATTCTATAACCCTAAATGAATCCATATATATACTAAGACAATCAAAAGAGCCAGGGGGAGGACGAAAATTGGCTAAAGAGGACTAGGGTTTCAATCTCCCAAAATTTCAAGAATAGGTGAGTTTTTATATTTCTCTTGCCAAGCAATCTCAAGACCAGAGACTGGTTTCATTCTATTCTCCAGGTAAGGTAGAGTGAGTATAGATGACTTGCAGCATGTGAAAACGTCTATAGCACTCACACCATGACTCATCATATTCATAGTTTTTGGTTTTTTTTCGTATATGATACTACACTGCGTTTTACCATTATATAACCATTTGTGTGAGTTTCTGGTGTGTAATAGAGAAGCTTTGAATCGCTGGAATGGAGTTATAGAGTCGGATTCACGTTCCACCATGGTTAGGGCAAGCAAGCTACTAAGCTTTGAAGCCACGTTTTCCAACGGTATCAGACCATAAGAACGCGACCAATGGACTCAGCATGTCTTGAATAGGTAATCTGGGTTGTTAGTATCATTGCTTCGTCGTTATTCGCAGGTCCAAGATCATGGCCATGGCTGGTTGCGCATACAAGGAAAGCCGCAGGTAATATCGCGAGTAAACGCGCAGCAATTTCCGCAGGTGATTCTGGAGAAGACGGTGAACAGTAGCGTGGGACCCTTTGATTTCCACGCGTGCCACTCTCACGTAATACCATTGGCTGGTCATAAGTCTTTACATTCTCTTTCATTCTGACCACATGTGTAGGTACGTGATTTGATGGTCAATGTTTCCAAAACTTCTCTCTCCATCCATGAACTGCCACGCCTACGAATTTGGGACCCACGGCTGGCTTGATTTGAAATTCTGTTCAATCATTATACTTTATTCTTTTTTTTAATTGCTATGGGTATTATAAACGAATTGACAAACCAGCTCAATTGGTAAAGGCACTCTTGAAGCATTGCTCCATACCTGGGTTCGATCCTGGATGGGGTTATGTTATTTTTATTATTCATTTGTCTGCAGATCCCACGCGCGTTGCCTGAAGGTGTCCACCATACACCCTCGCGCGTTGCCTGAAGGTGTCCACCATACACCCTCGCGCCTCACCATGTGATCTCCTATTGATCCAGGCTAACATACCAGATTGTGGGGTGCACCATGCACCTTCCCAAGCATATCATACAGGATCAACACCCAGGTTTTATTTAATATAATTATTTATTTTATTATTTAATTATTTAGATTTAAATAATAAATAATTGTATTTGATTTAATTTATTTATATAATTAGGATAATTAATATTAGGACTATTTCCCGACTATTCGACTACTCGTTTTAATTTATTCTAATCAATTTTAATTATATAAATCACAACAACCCTAGAGAAATATATTAATATATTAGGGTTTGCTCCCTCCCATTTGGGCTAAAGTATCAAAACATTAGGATTCAAATTATTATTCGTTCCGACTAAATTTATTGGTCGCGATGATTAATAATCGATTAATTTAATTAATCAAATCCTATAAATTAAAATACTAATATTTATTTTGCTAAATGGTTTTAACCATCTTATTGGTTACGATGATTAGCATTTTCTCTTCATCCAAATTCGTTATTATTTGTAATCGAATCTATCGATTATGAGGAGTAACGATAATTAAAACACGCATATTTGCTATTCGCGATAATCGAATCTATCGATTATAGTGGTTGGCAATTCTCCCTTTAATCCGTTAGCCATGGTAATCAAATCTATTGATTATTGCAACTAACGGTAACAAATTAAAAATCAGGGTTGTACGCCCAAATCCTAAAACACTTCCAAACCTTCTAAAACACTAAACCACGACACTACAGATTTCCATCTCTGCGATGTTCATAACTACGATAAGGTAATTCAAAATACCTTCGAACTTCGCATTTCAAAACAATTTCAAAACAAATCCAAATACATTCATATTCAAATTCAAAGGCGTACAATCATGTGCCCGAACTACGTTGACTCTGATTCTCCATAAGGAGATACGTAGGCACTTGGCAACAAGGCGAGTCCCCTTCCTCCAAATCTTAATCATGTCTTTAACCCTATTAATTGTTTGTTACCTTTCTTTATGTTTTGTCATAACCCTTATCTTTGCAATGTTAACCTTTAGGAAAGGGTTGAGGGTGCCTAACACCTTCCCTCGACCTGAATATAGTATCTTACCCTGATCTCTATACTGCGTAGGGTTTCCTATTCGCCCTTCAGAATAGGTGGCGACTCTAAAAGTCAAATTTTTAGGCAGGTTGCTACAGCTGGCGACTCTGCTGGGGAAAACTTAAATGGTGAATACTATGCTCCTATAGGTTTTAGGTTTTGGCAGGGTTTAGGTTTGACAACTTTTTAGGGTTTGGCTAATTCGCCTTTTTTAGGGTTTGTAATTATTTTTATTTTTTTAAAAAAATTTGTTTATTTGTTTTTTATCTAAAAAATAGTTAATTGTTTATAATATGTTTATATTTAATTGTTTATGTTAATATATTTATATTTAATTGCCTAATTGTCATATTTTTATATGCACTGCTGACATATTATGTAATGTTAAAACCCTAAGTGTGGGAGTTAACTTTGAGATCAATAGGGGAGCATGAATCGCCTACGAGTCTCATTGATAACTCCACTCGGAGTGGGTTGAGTATTCGGAAATGTCCAAAACGAGGCTTGACTTTGTTGAGGGCAGAACTGGATACTTGGCTGATCTCTCCGAGAACCTACCCCAAAAATTCGAACCTCATGGATAAAATGAGTTATTCTAAAACCCAAAGAGACAAAAAGTCTCGGAGGCTACGAACGACCCCATGAGACCTTCTAGAACCCCCTATAAAAAGGTTAGCTCCCAAGAGCCGCTACGTCGAACCTATGAACCTGGATTTCTTGAAATATTATGATATGATTTGCATTTTTGCCTCATATGATTTTTTTTTATTTTGTTTGTTTGTTACTATATCTTTGTGTTTGCATGCATCATACATCATTTGCATTCTTGCATCATGTCTTATCCAGAAAAAAAAACAAAAAAAGGAGTTTTATTATATTTAATCCATATGTGTGGATAAAGACATAAATACGAACAAGGCGTATCATGCATGGCATGCACATCATTTTCATGGCATTAAGAGAAGATTTCTCTTCTATCTCCAGAGCAAGGAACCATTGGGAAGGATAACCTAACATCCCGACCGTCTTATCAAACCAGATTTCAACAAAAAAAATCGATGGAGCAGCTAGAACAGAATCAAACTGCCCTTCGTGAAGACGTGGATCAACTAAAGGTTAGTATGGAAGAGGTTAAGGGAGGTATGGCTCAGATGCTAGAATTCATGAAGACCCTCATGGACGAAAAAGAAAAAGTAAAAGAGGTTCAGTCTAGGGATACCCTGGTTCAGGATGAGATCCCCAACGACAAAAACCCGCTGCTAGGATTTGTTCCAGGCTTTGGCCCTGCTAAGGACAGACCTCAAGTCCGATCTGTGAGGAGAGCTATTCAATTCCAAGAGAAAGGAGAGACCTCTCAAGAAGGATTTCTCCCTCCTTCACAAACCAAAGGGGCAACCCGCACAGTTCGCATTCCTGCTAACAATGTCCCTAGGGATGATGATTACTTGGATCTACAATACGGAGTGCAAGAGGTGGATAACACAGACCAAACACCTCAGACATAACAGTCTATCCCTAACTCTGGGGAAGACTCCAAGGACAGTGAACAAATCAAGGTGGCTAGAAGAAGGATTTCTTAGATCATTAGTTTTGTTTTCATTCGCAACTTCTTTCCGTTTGTTTAAACATTAGTCTTATGACATATGCTATGTACTTTTCAAAAATCATTAATGCATTGCTTACGTTTGTCTTGATTCATTCCTAGTGTTCTCACTATATTCAAAACTGTGTTTTTACTTGGTTTTCTCCTTTGTGATATTCAACTCTCGATTAAAGTCGTACACCTTTAGAGGGAGAATGACGAAAACGATACCACAATTTCATACACTACGCTTTCGAACAGACCGTGTTGACGATGTACAGGCATTTGTTCAATTCCTAAATAATGGAGATATAAGGATGTTAATCCCTCGTCAACCCCTTTGAGCCTAAAGAAGTAGGAGTTTTCCTTCATATAAAATAAAACCCTTCATATATAACCGGGGGTAGGGTAGCTGCCCAGTTAACTTAATCATTCCAAATTGTTCCTTTGAACATAATCGCTGATGGTTCTCCGTCATCAATTAAGTCCGGCAGTCAATGTCCGCAAAGAAAAAGAAAGCAATACAAGGGCCTGCTAAGTCAAAACCTATTAAGGATACTTAGGCAAAATTGGGGCATCCCGCTGACTGTAGTTTTAAAACGAACAGTTCAGGCAAAGTTGAAAAGAGGTCACTACATACCCTCACAAAAGAAAAGAAAGGAGGATGACTGCCTTTGCAAAGTAAACTTCTGTTTTTGAACCATCATAAATGTCAACGTCATAATTCCCAAATTCTTTTGGAGACTAAATGCATAGTTAACTGAGCATAGGACTGGAGAACATCACGAAGATGGGGATGGGTACAAATGAACTTTGAGCCTCTATCTTTTGTTTCTTTAAACCGTGAACCAGGCTACGTTACAACCCTTAAAAGTCCTAACTAAAGCATGGTTAGTTCGAAAGCATACCGTTACCAAAGGTATCCCGACTCCTTAAGGTCTACTATAACTCTTGAGTTGATATCACTTTCTTACAAAAAAAAACTTCGTTTTACTCAAAAAATGTTTTTAAACTTTCAAGACAAACATATGCATTCGCATCTTATGAATTTCATTACAAAGTACATTTGTCTATGTGGATTCAGATGTTTAAACATCAGGGAGAAGTTGCATGGGGCATGGCTAATGGCTAAAAAATCCTACTGACTAACGAAGTAGCTTTAAAAACTCGTCAAAAGAAGAAACATCCCTTACGCATGACTGGGATGGCTAATGTGTACACATGGCATAACTCGTCATTATCCCATTTACATGGGGCAATCTAATCAAGATCCATAGAATCTCTCAAAGACGTTGAATAGCCCATGGGGCAAGCCCACTACCTGGGGGCATGTTGCAGAGGTCACTCAGTATCTGATGATGTTAATGCTTCTCTCACATCCTTTCCAGGAACCTTTATAGGATATTTCTCAATCTGTCCATATAGTCTTCTTTAAGACATGTTCAAATACTCCTTACCCTTTCTAGGAACCTTTTTCAGACAGTCTTTTAAAGACCCATCTTCTTATCCTTTCTATTTTCAAACCCTTTCAGACAGTCTTCTCTAAGACAGTTGCCTTTCTACGAACCTTTTCTAGGTAGTCTTCTGTAAAACATCTCTTAACTTTTTCCAGTTAGTCTTTTAAGGCATATTCAAACTTCTCTTACGCTTTCAAGAACCTTGTCAAAACTTTGTTTAAAGTACAGAGTCTTTTCTAAGACAGTTCACCATCCTTTCTAGGGTGATCTTCTTCAAGATGTTTTTCCTAAGTTTTTGTTTAAAACCCCACGTTCCTTAAAACAGTCTTAATCCTCTATAGGAACATTTTTTGACCCTCTGCACAAACACATCCCTTTAAGCTTTGTTTAAAGCGCAATCTTGTTTAAGACAATTTCCCATTCTTCCCAAGGACCTCTTCAGGTAGTCTTATAGAAGACATCATCTCATTCTGAGTACTCTGCAAATCACTGTCCATCACAACTCATTCTGAAAAGCATCCGCTTCACATTCAAATCAATACTTACAATCAAGGATCCTATTGACTAGGGGCATATCTTTCAAGATTTCAAACACTGGGGCAAGGCATATCAAGCAAGACATGATGAAACTCGAGTTCCCTCTAAAGGTCCCTCCTTCAGATTAAGGGGCATATCTCTCAAAATTTCTGATATTCGGGGAGTCACACTAGGAGCATTGTTGCATAATTGATCTTCCCACGACTGTACTATTTACATCCCGCAGTGTGGGATAGGCATACATGCATAATTCTCATTTATCTTGAGAATTTCATTACATGGCGCATGCATCATGACATTGCATAAAACTAACGCTACCTTTTCAGGTCACTTCATAATCAAAAGGATGTTATCATCCAAATACGGTGAAAATACGATCGTGTCAACGATTAAATCTTAACATATACAATTCTAATACCTCATTCCAAGTCTTTCTTCAAAGACAATCCAGAAACAATCAAAGAATTTCTTACCTCTCCAGGTAGTCTTGTCCAAGACAATTTATCCTAATCTTTCCAAGCAGTCTTGTTTAAGACATATCCTAACCTTTCTAGGTAGTTTTGTTTAAAATTCTTCGTATCCTTTATAGGAACCTTTCTAGGTAGTTTTGTTTAAAACGTTCCACGACCTTTATAGGAACCTTTCGAGGTAGTTTTATTTAAAACATATCGCATCCTTTACAGTAACCTTTCTAGGTAGTTTTGTTTAAAACGTCTCACGACCTTTATAGGAACCTTTCGAGGTAGTTTTGTTTAAAACATATCGTGTCCGTTATAGGAATCTTTTTAGGTAGTTTTGTTTAAAACGTATCGTTCCCTTTATAGGAATCTTTCTAGATAGTTTTGTTTAAAACACATCATTCCCTTTATAGGAATCTTTCTAGATAGTTTTGTTTAAAACATATCGTTTCCTTTACAGGAACTTTCCCAGATAGTTTTGCCTAAAAACATTTCATACCCTTTATAGGAACCTCTCTAGGTAGTTTTGTTTAAAACATATTGTGCCCTCTATAGGAATCTTTCTAGATAGTTTTGTTTAAAACATATCGTATCCTGTCTAAGAGCCTTTCCAGGTGAGTCTTGTGTAAGGCGTATCACATCCTTTCCAGAAACTTTTCTAGGTTAGTCTTGTGTAAGACGTATCCTAATCTCTCTAGATAGTCCTGTTAAGACGTTCATATCCTTTATAGGAACCTGTGTAGGTAGTCTTATTTAAGACACATCATGCCTTTCTAGGTAGCCTTCTTAAAATATTTATCCAATCTTTTCTAAGACATACCTTATTCTTTTAAAAGAACTCCTCAGTTAGTCTTCTCTAAGACATTCTTCCTAAGCATTGTTCAAAGCCTAAGCTTATTCGCATCAACTTTCGACATACCCTATTCAGGAACCTCTTCAGGTAGTCTTATGCAAGACATTACTCCCTCTCTCCTCAGATACAATCAAATGATCCAGGTCTAAAAAGCATATGCTTTAGACAAATGCCCCGCCAGGCAAACAGGTGGCATCTGTAAATCCATCTCCCACAGAACTCCTTCCCTACGCAAGCAAATTTCAGGGCATTTCAGTGTCCAATCATCTTCCACCTCTTCAGGTTCAAGAAGATTGAACAGGGGCAGCTGTCATACCCCAAAATTTGCCTTCCATATTCCATAATTCAAAGTTCAAGATTCAATTCCAAAGCCTTGCTCAAACAATCCCAAGACCCACAGTTAACTGATTCAAACCTGAAGGTCAACTACAATCAAAGCATGATTCAAACCTATGATCATTGGTCAAACATCAAGCATAGAGGTGCATAATCATCATTTGATCAAAGATCGATCATAATTCCATTAATAGAAACTCAGAGATGAACAAATACACAAAGGTTTAAATTAGGGTTTCTTAGGAGAAAGTCAACCCAACTTTGACTGGGCATAACTTTCACATGGAACATCAAAAATCCCCCACTCAAAGCCTATTCTGAAGGAAATTGGATTCTCTACAACTTTGTCTCTCACAAGCCAAAGCCAGAAATGCTTCATTCAGGAGATATGGTCCAATACATTATAGGTCCTCCAAAAAGTCAACAAAAGACGCCTTTTGAGTCAAAGCTCATAACTTGAGCATGGAAGCTTCAAATGAGATGAAATCAAAAAGGTCATTAAGAGGACTCTTTGGGCTTTCTAAAAAGTCTTAGAATGCATTCATATGATTAAAATGGAGGGAGATACGATGCGCACAAGTTGATCAATTTTCAAGAAAAATGCAAAACCCTAATTGCATAATTTTGTGTTTTTGGACTAATGGGCCTAAAACATGGGTCCCAAACGTGGCCATAGGATTCATAAACATCCTTAAACTAATTAATTTATTTTTATAATATTTATTTTGTTTATTTGAATTTTAATTCATTTAAATACAAATAAATCATTATAAAATATGGGAAAATTAGTTTTAATAAAAGATTTGATTCTTAATCAACTCTAAGCAATCAAGGGGGCCAAATGTGATACAAATTTCGTGATAAGAGGGTTAGGAAAGATTGGATTAACATTAATACAAAAATAGCAAGAATTTATACAATATTTTCAATCAAATCTCAAGCTTGGAAATAGTTTGATTCCTTCCAATTCTATAACCCTAAATGAATCCATATATATACTAAGACAATCAAAAGAGCCAGGGGGAGGACGAAAATTGGCTAAAGAGGACTAGGGTTTCAATCTCCCAAAATTTCAAGAATAGGTGAGTTTTTATATTTCTCTTGCCAAGCAATCTCAAGACCAGAGACTGATTTCATTCTATTCTCCAGGTAAGGTAGAGTGAGTATAGATGACTTGCAGCATGTGAAAACGTCTATAGCACTCACACCATGACTCATCATATTCATAGTTTTTGGTTTTTTTTCGTATATGATACTACACTGCGTTTTACCATTATATAACCATTTGTGTGAGTTTCTGGTGTGTAATAGAGAAGCTTTGAATCGCTGGAATGGAGTTATAGAGTCGGATTCACGTTCCACCATGGTTAGGGCAAGCAAGCTACTAAGCTTTGAAGCCACGTTTTCCAACGGTATCAGACCATAAGAACGCGACCAATGGACTCAGCATGTCTTGAATAGGTAATCTGGGTTGTTAGTATCATTGCTTCGTCGTTATTCGCAGGTCCAAGATCATGGCCATGGCTGGTTGCGCATACAAGGAAAACCGCAGGTAATATCGCGAGTAAACGCGCAGCAATTTCCGCAGGTGATTCTGGAGAAGACGGTGAACAGTAGCGTGGGACCCTTTGATTTCCACGCGTGCCACTCTCACGTAATACCATTGGCTGGTCAAAAGTCTTTACATTCTCTTTCATTCTGACCACATGTGTAGGTACGTGATTTGATGGTCAATGTTTCCAAAACTTCTCTCTCCATCCATGAACTGCCACGCCTACGAATCTGGGACCCACGGCTGGCTTGATTTGAAATTCTGTTCAATCATTATACTTTATTCTTTTTTTTAATTGCTATGGGTATTATAAACGAATTGACAAACCAGCTCAATTGGTAAAGGCACTCTTGAAGCATTGCTCCATACATGGGTTCGATCCTGGATGGGGTTATGTTATTTTTATTATTCATTTGTCTGCAGATCCCACGCGCGTTGCCTGAAGGTGTCCACCATACACCCTCGCGCCTCACCATGTGATCTCCTATTGATCCAGGCTAACATACCAGATTGTGGGGTGCACCATGCACCTTCCCAAGCATATCATACAGGATCAACACCCAGGTTTTATTTAATATAATTATTTATTTTGTTATTTAACTATTTAGATTTAAATAATAAATAATTGTATTTGATTTAATTTATTTATATAATTAGGATAATTAATATTAGGACTATTTCCCGACTATTCGACTACTCGTTTTAATTTATTCTAATCAATTTTAATTATATAAATCACAACAACCCTAGAGAAATATATTAATATATTAGGGTTTGCTCCCTCCCATTTAGGCTAAAGTATCAAAACATTAGGATTCAAATTATTATTCGTTCCGACTAAATTTATTGGTCGCGATGATTAATAATCGATTAATTTAATTAATCAAATCCTATAAATTAAAATACTAATATTTATTTTGCTAAATGGTTTTAACCATCTTATTGGTTACGATGATTAGCATTTTCTCTTCATCCAAATTCGTTATTATTTGTAATCGAATCTATCGATTATGAGGAGTAACGATAACTAAAACACGCATATTTGCTATTCGCGATAATCGAATCTATCGATTATAGTGGTTGGCAATTCTCCCTTTAATCCGTTAGCCATGGTAATCAAATCTATTGATTATTGCAACTAACGGTAACAAATTAAAAATCAGGGTTGTACGCCCAAATCCTAAAACACTTCCAAACCTTCTAAAACACTAAACCACGACACTACAGATTTCCATCTCTGCGATGTTCATAACTACGATAAGGTAATTCAAAATACCTTCGAACTTCGCATTTCAAAACAATTTCAAAACAAATCCAAATACATTCATATTCAAATTCAAAGGCGTACAATCCTGTGCCCGAACTACGTTGACTCTGATTCTCCATAAGGAGATACGTAGGCACTTGGCAACAAGGCGAGTCCCCTTCCTCCAAATCTTAATCATGTCTTTAACCCTATTAATTGTTTGTTACCTTTCTTTATGTTTTTCCATAACCCTTATCTTTGCAATGTTAACCTTTAGGAAAGGGTTGAGGGTGCCTAACACCTTCCCTCGACCTGAATATAGTATCTTACCCTGATCTCTATACTGCGTAGGGTTTCCTATTCGCCCTTCAGAATAGGTGGCGACTCTAAAAGTCAAATTTTTAGGCAGGTTGCTACAGCTGGCGACTCTGCTGGGGAAAACTTAAATGGTGAATACTATGCTCCTATAGGTTTTAGGTTTTGGCAGGGTTTAGGTTTGACAACTTTTTAGGGTTTGGCTAATTCGCCTTTTTTAGGGTTTGTAATTATTTTTATTTTTTTTAAAAAATTTGTTTATTTGTTTTTTATCTAAAAAATAGTTAATTGTTTATAGTATGTTTATATTTAATTGTTTATGTTAATATATTTATATTTAATTGCCTAATTGTCATATTTTTATATGCACTGCTGACATATTATGTAATGTTAAAACCCTAAGTGTGGGAGTTAACTTTGAGATCAATAGGGGAGCATGAATCGCCTACGAGTCTCATTAATAACTCCACTCGGAGTGGGTTGAGTATTCGGAAATGTCCAAAACGAGGCTTGACTTTGTTGAGGGCAGGACTGGATACTTGGCTGATCTCTCCGAGAACCTACCCCAAAAATTCGAACCTCATGGATAAAATGAGTTATTCTAAAACCCAAAGAGACAAAAAGTCTCGGAGGCTACGAACGACCCCATGAGACCTTCTAGAACCCCCTATAAAAATGTTGGCTTCCAAGAGCCGCTACGTCGAACCTATTGTTAGACGCTGGCCTTAGGATCTAGAGGGGGGGGGGGGTGAATAGATCGTTCACAGTTTTACGGAGTTAAACGACTTTTCAGCGGAAGTGATTCTGAATCGACTCGCGTCTATTCCGAACCACTATCGAAACGATTGTATATGTGTTTAAAACCAGTCGAAGACTTGAGATAAGTGATAAGAGTATATGTTGCAGAATCAAAGCGTTGCTCTTATTGAAAATAAGATTAACTTTTTGTATGATGGACAATGTTTGCAATGCAGTAAGAGTGATAGAAACAAATATACAAACACTTGGTGATAATGATCAAATTTAAGGTAATTCAATGTGTGGTGGATTGTGATGTTTATGTAAGTTCTTAATTCACAATCTTAACACTCGAATCGTTGATCAATTTGCTATTATAACCAAATATGAACAGAATGTAAATGAAAAAGTAAAAGCGACAAGAACACGATATTTGTTTAGGCAGTTCGTCGATCGTCCTTGCTACGACTACGTCTGCCCCCAATTCCAAATTGAAATTGGGTAATCTTTCATTAATGTTGAAAGTAGTATATACAAAGAAGATAACAAAGCGATAAACTATACACCAATTATGTCGATCCTTTGAATCTTCTTCCCCCTTAATCTTGAGCAAGATCAAGGTTATCCAAGAGCTTCACTTTGATTCCCTTCTGCAGTGTCTTGATTCCTTGAACTCCCCGTTCCTCAATCGTTACACTCAGCCGAATCCTCAATGAACGCCTCTTGATAAAAACCCCCAAGAACCACCTGTCGTGGAGGACAAAACCCGCAGATTTTATTCACCAACAAACCCCACAAACCTTCACCCACTAGGAATCTTCAATTCCGTTCCATGGACGTTATCGAACTCATCACTAACCCGCAACGCAAGAATGATTATGTGTAATTGTGTTGGAGATGATGAAGAACGAAGATGAGAAGCGTTTGTGTATCTTTCAGTCGTTGGTGTTGCTTTGAATAATGAACCTTTGATAATATATATGATAGCATGACAGTTGGAGATGGGAGAAACAGGATTTTTGGCATTCTTGATCAGTTAGGTCGACCTCTTGTAGAGCTTAGGTCGACCTAGCAGTGCTTGCAGAATTTTGCTCCCAGTTAGGTCGACCTGTTAAAGGGGTAGGTCGACCAGAATCCCCTTCAGATGCGTTCTGGGAACAATTTCTTAGGTTAGGTCGACCTAGTTGTTGTGTAGGTCGACCTAGCAGACTGATATGTAGATTTCTTCATTTTAGGTCGACCTGGGTTGACAGTAGGTCGACCTAACTGCTGATTTTCTGCATTCTTCTTGTTCTGCTTGTGTTGAGTCGTCCTATATGCATAGTAGATCAACCTGTACTATCATGAGTGATCAATGCTTGCTTTTCTTTGAGTTTTCTGCTTCCGCCTTGTTGTTTGAATGCTTATTTGAGTTTGCCATGAATCAAAAACATCTTTGAGTGTAATCTTGTATTCACATACTCCCCCTTTTTGATGATGGCAAACCAATAGTCAAAACTTTGGTAGTAAGTGATAAAGACTCAACAAGGCTCCCCCGTACATCCAGCATCTATCTCTCAACCAAGCAATCTCTTCACAAAACTCCCCCGTACACTCAGCATCTATTGCATCTATCTCCCCCTTTGACAACATCAAAAAGAGGAACAAAGAAACAGAATAGGAGAGTAACAAGAGAAATATAAAGAAAATATCGGCATTCATAGTTATAGATAACATGTAGATAGTGAACCACTAATAGCCAAACATGTTTTAAAGAAACACCACAACATACATAGTAGTCCAAGAGATTTATAGAAAACAACACAAAAAGTACTACATCATATAGAATTTTAACATAATGCTTAATGAAATGAAATGCAATGAAATGGTGATATGATGAAGAATCCATCCTAACGCCTGCCCCTTCTTCCTCTTCCTCTTTGAAATGTGTGAGGTCGATCTTCTTCAACTTGTTCCAACAGATCCAGCACAGACATGTTAAGAGTGTTGAAGCTTTGACTTATGTTTGCATGACGATGCAATGCCGTTTCCTCAAACTGATTCTGTCTTAGAGTAGAGTTGGAGGCAAAAGTCTCAAAATCGCTTTTGTGGTCTTGAACCAAACTATATAGCGATTGATATTGACGTTGTTGTTCATCATACCTATCTTGTTGAAGTTGTTGCATGGTTTGGAACTGAAGCTGCTGTGTTTCAAAGTTCTGCTGTTGTTGAAGTTGCATAGCTTCAAGCATAGATACTATGTTGGATTGATCAGGAGGAGGTGGAGTAGTGTATCCCCAAGGAATTTCTTCCTCTTGAGGAGGTACATATTGCCAATTTGAATCCATGTCATTTGCTGTATCTTCCATGTTGTGATCCTCATCATGGGCAATTTCATGATCATTGCCTTCTTCTTCATTCTCAGGAATATGACCAAATTCCGTAGGATCATCGTAATTGTAGATGACTTTTCCAGATCCTTTTTGAATGAGATAATAGGTTTTCCTAATTGGATCCCAATGATATCCCATGAGGGTTAAGGTTGTTTGAGAGAAATCTTGATTCTGTTTCAAGTGAATGTACGGCAATCCATCAAGATTCATGCCAAAGTGGTTCACAATAGTTTGAATAATCGAACCATAACATAAAGCCGTAGTCTTCTGCTTTACTTCCTCAAACTTAGCAGTTAGAAAGTGTGGCCAATGCACACGAGTTCTGTTTTGAATCAGATACATTAACACCACTTCGTTACGTTCAATCCTTGAAAATCCCCCTGCTCGTGGTTGGATTACCCTTGAGATGATCCAGTTGAGAAGCCTAGGATCTCTTCTTAGATGCCCAGATGTGATTGATTCATTTTGCTTGTCAAGAATATCAGGATCTTTGAGAATGGATTTCATATAGGCGACATGATCATAATTTGCCGGAATGTCACCGTCTTCAATGCGAACTTCATCTCCCACAAGTGTAAGGCCGAATATACTTATCCATGCCCGTTTGTCGACAATATGGGATCTTGACCCCATTTTAAATCTGAAATTACAGCCCTCCTCTCTTGTGAAACCAGCGTAGAATGCCCTAATGGTATTCTCACAATACGGTGTAGCACATTCCAAAAGTGTATGAATATTTTGATGTTGAACCAAATCGACCACATTTGGAATATGCATGTGCTTGGCAACATGTTGATTATAGATATATTGTTTGACAACCTTCCTTTTCATTTGCCACTTTTCAAAATTATCTTTGCAATCTGGATGAACAAGAGTTAAAGCACTTACCGGTTGAGAAGATGAACTTGATGCAATTTCCTTTCCCTTTCTTGATTTTGGAGGCATGTTGTTGAAGATTTGAGAGAGAGAGATGATTTTGACACTTATTGAACTTTGAGGAATTAGGGTTAGTCGTACCAAATGTGATGAGAATGAGAGGGATTAAAAAAAATGGAATGTTTTGAATGAATGAGAGTGGGTCGGGTCGACCTAACAGACCCAATTCTGGAAAAATGACAGCAGTAGGTCGACCTAAAGTGAGGCTGGGTCGACCTAACAGAAATAACATGAAAAATGACCAATTTAGGTCGACCTAAATTATGAGTAGGTCGACGCAACTGGACCTTTTTAGTTTCTGTAAAGAAAATTCTTCTGTAGGTCGACTCAAATACAGAGTAGGTCGACCTAAGTTCCCTTAAATGATGAAAATGCCTTAGAAATGTTTCTATATGATGTATTTTTGCTTTGTCATTTGCTTGAATGCTCAAACATTGTATGTTATGAATGAAAAAGATGAACACATATACATATGTAATTGAGAAGAGTAGATAAGAACACATGAAGTCACTATAAGCATGTTAATTGATAGCATATTATAGCATCAATAAAATTTTTGGAAGTGAACAATAAACATGTAACCGCTTTCTCAATATGTAGGTGTTTTGTCATCATTGTGTGGAGTCCTCTTGTTAGTGTGCCATACTCCTAGATTTGATGATGAATTGTTTTGATGAAATGTTTCACAGCTTGATTTGCTTGATTTTTGCGAAAAACTCATCTAGTATCGATTACTTGATGTTCTCCCGGATGCGGGACATGGTCCCAAACAATATTCTGCTAAGAATAGGTTTAAAATCTCTTTGCAATGCAACTTGCCAATTGCACATCAAGTAATGCGTCCTTTGCGTTTTTCGGGTTAACTGTATTTGTGATGTATCTTATACATTTGTGATGGCCAGGTCACCTACATTTCCTCTGCCAAGTATGGTTCTTCAATCTGTCTTTATAGATGACATACCAAGAGTGGTATGTCTTCCTTTATGTGTCTTGAGCACCAGCTGTCAAGGAACCACCACATTTCGGCGATGCCAAGACACTTTTCCTGCAAAATTAATTTAGAGTGGAAGGTCCCCAATCTTCATTGGGTCCTGGATGGTGAGTACAGTCATTGTTGCACTTAGGCAACCATTGAAATACTCCTTTAGGAACTAAAATTCTCCTAAATTTGCATTTTTCAATGGTATGTCCCTTTTTGCAACAATAATGACAGGTAATATGATGAGAATATGGAGTTTTGCTAGTTGATACTTTTGGTACAAAAGTGTATTTACTATATAAAGGAGTATACGATCTTTTGAACTTATTTGGATCAACCGCAAAAGTCACTTTTGGTTGTAGAGCCTTGTCTAACTTGGCTTTTAGATCTCTTACTTCTTTTTGCCAAATGTGACATGTCTCACAACCAAACCATGATGTAGGATCTATTTCAACTTTATCCTTTTGAATGTCTAACATAGATTGTTTTAGAGCTTCCATATCCTTTTCGGTTTTCTCAACTTTTGATTCAAGATATGAAAATATTTTCTTATTTGAGGCCAAAAGTTTGAAAGCTTTAATTGCATCTCTATGTAATTCTTCAAAAGCAAGTTTTAGTTGAGAATGAGATACCTTATCTACGAGTTCAGGTTTAAGATAACTTACAGCTTTCTTTTTCTTGTGTTGATGAGCCATGAAACATAGGTTTGCTGATTCTTCTTCATCGCTTGATGAGCTTTCACTAGATGAATCACTTTCCCATGCTATGTAGGCTCTTTTAGATTTGTTATTACCTTTGCTTTGGTTCTTCTCCTTTTCTTTCTTAAGGTATGGACAATCCGGTTTGTAGTGACCGGCTTTCCCCCAATTGAAGCAAAGACCTTTGATTTTTCCCTTGTTGTCGTCATCTTGTTTGAACATGTTTGATTGCTTTCTATAGTTGATCAAGCCTTTGTCAGAATGTTTTGCTCCATTTTTCTTTAGATATTTGTTGTATCTTCGCACAAACAGTCCCATTTCCTCATCATCGGAGTCTTCGTCATCACTTGTGTCACTATCCTTTGGCTCTCGTTTTGAGGTCTTGGAGCTCGAAGCTTTTAGAGCTATTGACTTCTTCTCTACCTCTTTCTCCATGTTCTTTTCTTTCTTTGTCCTTTTCTCATGCATGTCAAGGCATTTAAGGTGTTGTTCATGTTCCTCTAGTTTACCAAATAGAGTTGTGATGTCTAAAGTGTTTAGATCATTTGCTTCCTTTATTGCTGTAACTTTGGGTTGCCATTCCCAGTTCAAACATCTTAAGATTTTGTTAGTAGCAACTGCATTGGAAACAAGTCTATCAAGAGAATTTAACCGATTTTTCAGATGAACGAATCTCTTCTGCATGTTTTCGATGGATTCACCATCTTCCATGTGGAAGAGTTCGAACTCTTGAGTTAACGTATTGATCCTAGCTAGTTTGACATCATCCGTTCCCTCGTGGGAAACTTGCAATGTGTCCCACATAGCTTTAGCTGATCTACAATGGGAAACGCGATAGTATTCATCAACTCCTAGAGCTAAGATTAGAATGTTTCTCGCTTTCCAATCGTATGCATATCTCTTTTCATCTTCAGCATCCCAAGTATTTTCTGGTTTTGGAACAACTGCACCAGCTGCATTTGTCATGGTGATCTGAAAGGGACCATTGACAATAGCTGTCCAGATGTTCCTATCAATTGCATTGATGTGGACACACATACAATCCTTCCAATAGCCATAGTTTTCACCGTTGAAAACTGGAGCTCTATTGTGAGCCCCTTTAGGTCCGGAAGCCATCTTTCCAATAAGTGTTTCACGTAGCACGGAATAAACCAGAGCTCTTGATGCCACTTGTTAGACGCTGGCCTTAGGATCTAGAGGGGGGGTGAATAGATCGTTCACAGTTTTACGGAGTTAAACGACTTTTCAGCGGAAGTGATTCTGAATCGACTCGCGTCTATTCCGAACCACTATCGAAACGATTGTATATGTGTTTAAAACCAGTCGAAGACTTGAGATAAGTGATAAGAGTATATGTTGCAGAATCAAAGCGTTGCTCTTATTGAAAATAAGATTAACTTTTTGTATGATGGACAATGTTTGCAATGCAGTAAGAGTGATAGAAACAAATATACAAACACTTGGTGATAATGATCAAATTTAAGGTAATTCAATGTGTGGTGGATTGTGATGTTTATGTAAGTTCTTAATTCACAATCTTAACACTCGAATCGTTGATCAATTTGCTATTATAACCAAATATGAACAGAATGTAAATGAAAAAGTAAAAGCGACAAGAACACGATATTTGTTTAGGCAGTTCGTCGATCGTCCTTGCTACGACTACGTCTGCCCCCAATTCCAAATTGAAATTGGGTAATCTTTCATTAATGTTGAAAGTAGTATATACAAAGAAGATAACAAAGCGATAAACTATAAACCAATTATGTCGATCCTTTGAATCTTCTTCCCCCTTAATCTTGAGCAAGATCAAGGTTATCCAAGAGCTTCACTTTGATTCCCTTCTGCAGTGTCTTGATTCCTTGAACTCCCCGTTCCTCAATCGTTACACTAAGCCGAATCCTCAATGAACGCCTCTTGATAAAAACCCCCAAGAACCACCTGTCGTGGAGGACAAAACCCGCAGATTTTATTCACCAACAAACCCCACAAACCTTCACCCACTAGGAATCTTCAATTCCGTTCCATGGACGTTATCGAACTCATCACTAACCCGCAACGCAAGAATGATTATGTGTAATTGTGTTGGAGATGATGAAGAACGAAGATGAGAAGCGTTTGTGTTTCTTTCAGTCGTTGGTGTTGCTTTGAATAATGAACCTTTGATAATATATATGATAGCATGACAGTTGGAGATGGGAGAAACAGGATTTTTGGCATTCTTGATCAGTTAGGTCGACCTCTTGTAGAGCTTAGGTTGACCTAGCAGTGCTTGCAGAATTTTGCTCCCAGTTAGGTCGACCTGTTAAAGGGGTAGGTCGACCAGAATCCCCTTCAGATGCGTTCTGGGAACAATTTCTTAGGTTAGGTCGACCTAGTTGTTGTGTAGGTCGACCTAGCAGACTGATATGTAGATTTCTTCATTTTAGGTCGACCTGGGTTGACAGTAGGTCGACCTAACTACTGATTTTCTGCATTCTTCTTGTTCTGCTTGTGTTGAGTCGTCCTATATGCATAGTAGATCAACCTGTACTATCATGAGTGATCAATGCTTGCTTTTCTTTGAGTTTTCTGCTTCCGCCTTGTTGTTTGAATGCTTATTTGAGTTTGCCATGAATCAAAAACATCTTTGAGTGTAATCTTGTATTCACACCTATGAACCTGGATTTCATGAAATATTATGATATGATTTGCATTTTTGCCTCATATGATTTTTTTTTGTTTTGTTTGTTTGTTACTATATCTTTGTGTTTGCATGCATCATACATCATTTGCATTCTTGCATCATGTCTTATCCAGAAAAAAAAACAAAAAAAAAGGAGTTTTATTATATTTAATCCATAGGTGTGGATAAAGACATAAATACGAACAAGGCGTATCATGCATGGCATGCACATCATTTTCATGGCATTAAGAGAAGATTTCTCTTCTATCTCCAGAGCAAGGAACCATTGGGAAGGATAACCTAACATCCCGACCGTCTTATCAAACCAGATTTCAACAAAAGAAATCGATGGAGCAGCTAGAACAGAATCAAACTGCCCTTCGTGAAGACGTGGATCAACTAAAGGTTAGTATGGAAGAGGTTAAGGGAGGTATGGCTCAGATGCTAGAATTCATGAAGACCCTCATGGACGAAAAAGAAAAAGTAAAAGAGGTTCATTCTAGGGATACCCTGGTTCAGGATGAGATCCCCAACGACAAAAACCCGCTGCTAGGATTTGTTCCAGGCTTTGGCCCTGCTAAGGACAGACCTCAAGTCCGATCTGTGAGGAGAGCTATTCAATTCCAAGAGAAAGGAGAGACCTCTCAAGAAGGATTTCTCCCTCCTTCACAAACCAAAGGGGCAACCCGCACAGTTCGCATTCCTGCTAACAATGTCCCTAGGGATGATGATTACCTGGATCTACAATACGGAGTGCAAGAGGTGGACAACACAGACCAAACACCTCAGACATAACAGTCTATCCCTAACTCTGGGGAAGACTCCAAGGACAGTGAACAAATCAAGGTGGCTAGAAGAAGGATTTCTTAGATCATTAGTTTTGTTTTCATTCGCAATTTCTTTCCGTTTGTTTAAACATTAGTCTTATGACATATGCTATGTACTTTTCAAAAATCATTAATGCATTGCTTACGTTTGTCTTGATTCATTCCTAGTGTTCTCACTATATTCAAAACTGTGTTTTTACTTGGTTTTCTCCTTTGTGATATTCAACTCTCGATTAAAGTCGTACACCTTTAGAGGGAGAATGACGAAAACGATACCACAATTTCATACACTACGCTTTCGAACAGACCGTGTTGACGATGTACAGGCATTTGTTCAATTCCTAAATAATGGAGATATAAGGATGTTAATCCCTCGTCAACCCCTTTGAGCCTAAAGAAGTAGGAGTTTTCTTTCATATAAAATAAAACCCTTCATATATAACCGGGGGTAGGGTAGCTGCTCAGTTAACTTAATCATTCCAAATTGTTCCTTTGAACATAATCGCTGATGGTTCTCCGTCATCAATTAAGTCCGGCAGTCAATGTCCGCAAAGAAAAAGAAAGCAATACAAGGGCCTGCTAAGTCAAAACCTATTAAGGATACTTAGGCAAAATTGGGGCATCCCGCTGACTGTAGTTTTAAAACGAACAGTTCAGGAAAAGTTGAAAAGAGGTCACTACATACCCTCACAAAAGAAAAGAAAGGAGGATGACTGCCTTTGCATAGTAAACTTCTGTTTTTGAACCATCATAAATGTCAACGTCATAATTCCCAAATTCTTTTGGAGACTAAATGCATAGTTAACTGAGCATAGGACTGGAGAACATCACGAAGATGGGGATGGGTACAAATGAACTTTGAGCCTCTATCTTTTGTTTCTTTAAACCGTGAACCAGGCTACGTTACAACCCTTAAAAGTCCTAACTGAAGCATGGTTAGTTCGAAAGCATACCGTTACCAAAGGTATCCCGACTCCTTAAGGTCTACTATAACTCTTGAGTTGATATCACTTTCTTACAAAAAAAAACTTCGTTTTACTCAAAAAATGTTTTTAAACTTTCAAGACAAACATATGCATTCGCATCTTATGAATTTCATTACAAAGTACATTTGTCTATGTGGATTCAGATGTTTAAACATCAGGGAGAAGTTGCATGGGGCATGGCTAATGGCTAAAAAATCCTACTGACTAACGAAGTAGCTTTAAAAACTCGTCAAAAGAAGAAACATCTCTTACGCATGACTGGGATGGCTAATGTGTACACATGGCATAACTCGTCATTATCCCATTTACATGGGGCAATCTAATCAAGATCCATAGAATCTCTCAAAGACGTTGAATAGCCCATGGGGCAAGCCCACTACCTGGGGGCATGTTGCAGAGGTCACTCAGTATCTGATGATGTTAATGCTTCTCTCACATCCTTTCCAGGAACCTTTATAGGATATTTCTCAATCTGTCCATATAGTCTTCTTTAAGACATGTTCAAATACTCCTTACCCTTTCTAGGAACCTTTTTCAGACAGTCTTTTAAAGACCCATCTTCTTATCCTTTCTATTTTCAAACCCTTTCAGACAGTCTTCTCTAAGACAGTTGCCTTTCTACGAACCTTTTTTAGGTAGTCTTCTGTAAGACATCTCTTAACTTTTTCCAGTTAGTCTTTTAAGGCATATTCAAACTTCTCTTACGCTTTCAAGAACCTTGTCAAAACTTTGTTTAAAGTACAGAGTCTTTTCTAAGACAGTTCACCATCCTTTCTAGGGTGATCTTCTTCAAGATGTTTTTCCTAAGTTTTTGTTTAAAACCCCACGTTCCTTAAAACAGTCTTAATCCTCTATAGGAACATTTTTTGACCCTCTGCACAAACACATCCCTTTAAGATTTGTTTAAAGCGCAATCTTGTTTAAGACAATTTCCCATTCTTCCCAAGGACCTCTTCAGGTAGTCTTATAGAAGACATCATCTCATTCTGAGTACTCTGCAAATCACTGTCCATCACAACTCATTCTGAAAAGCATCCGCTTCACATTCAAATCAATACTTACAATCAAGGATCCTATTGACTAGGGGAATATCTTTCAAGAATTCAAACACTGGGGCAAGGCATACCAGGCAAGACATGGTGAAACTCGAGTTCCCTCTAAAGGTCCCTCCTTCAGATTAAGGGGCATATCTCTCAAAATTTCTGATATTCGGGGAGTCACACTAGGAGCATTGTTGCATAATTGATCTTCCCACGCCTGTACTATTTACATCCCGCAGTGTGGGATAGGCATACATGCATAATTCTCATTTATCTTGAGAATTTCATTACATGGCGCATGCATCATGACATTGCATAAAACTAACGCTACCTTTTTAGGTCACTTCATATTCAAAAGGATGTTATCATCCAAATACGGTGCAAATACGATCGTGTCAACGATTAAATCTTAACAGATACAATTCTAATACCTCATTCCAAGTCTTTCTTCAAAGACAATCCAGAAACAATCAAAGAATTTCTTACCTCTCCAGGTAGTCTTGTCCAAGACAATTTATCCTAATCTTTCCAAGCATTCTTGTTTAAGACATATCCTAACCTTTCTAGGTAGTTTTGTTTAAAATTCTTCGTATCCTTTATAGGAACCTTTCTAGGTAGTTTTGTTTAAAACGTTCCACGACCTTTATAGGAACCTTTCGAGGTAGTTTTATTTAAAACATATCGCATCCTTTACAGTAACCTTTCTAGGTAGTTTTGTTTAAAACGTCTCACGACCTTTATAGGAACCTTTCGAGGTAGTTTTGTTTAAAACATATCGTGTCCGTTATAGGAATCTTTTTAGGTAGTTTTGTTTAAAACGTATCGTGCCCTTTATAGGAATCTTTCTAGATAGTTTTGTTTAAAACACATCATTCCCTTTATAGGAATCTTTCTAGATAGTTTTGTTTAAAACATATCGTTTCCTTTACAGGAACTTTCCCAGATAGTTTTGCCTAAAAACATTTCATACCCTTTATAGGAACCTCTCTAGGTAGTTTTGTTTAAAACATATTGTGCCCTCTATAGGAATCTTTCTAGATAGTTTTGTTTAAAACATATCGTATCCTGTCTAAGAGCCTTTCCAGGTGAGTCTTGTGTAAGGCGTATCACATCCTTTCCAGAAACTTTTCTAGGTTAGTCTTATGTAAGACGTATCCTAATCTCTCTAGATAGTCCTGTTAAGACGTTCATATCCTTTATAGGAACCTGTGTAGGTAGTCTTATTTAAGACACATCATGCCTTTCTAGGTCGCCTTCTTAAAATATTTATCCAATCTTTTCTAAGACATACCTTATTCTTTTAAAAGAACTCCTCAGTTAGTCTTCTCTAAAACATTCTTCCTAAGCATTGTTCAAAGCCTAAGCTTATTCGCATCAACTTTCGACATACCCTATTCAGGAACCTCTTCAGGTAGTCTTATGCAAGACATTACTCCCTCTCTCCTCAGATACAATCAAATGATCCAAGTCTAAAAAGCATATGCTTTAGACAAATGCCCCGCCAGGCAAACAGGTGGCATCTGTAAATCCATCTCCCACAGAACTCCTTCCCTACGCAAGCAAATTTCAGGGCATTTCAGTGTCCAATCATCTTCCACCTCTTCAGGTTCAAGAAGATTGAACAGGGGCAGCTGTCATACCCCAAAATTTGCCTTCCATATTCCATAATTCAAAGTTCAAGATTCAATTCCAAAGCCTTGCTCAAACAATCCCAAGACCCACAGTCAACTGATTCAAACCTGAAGGTCAACTACAATCAAAGCATGATTCAAACCTATGATCATTGGTCAAACATCAAGCATAGAGGTGCATAATCATCAGTTGATCAAAGATCGATCATGATTCCATTAATAGAAACTCAGAGATGAACAAATACACAAAGGTTCAAATTAGGGTTTCTTAGGAGAAAGTCAACCCAACTTTGACTGGGCATAATTTTCACATGGAACATCAAAAATCCCCCACTCAAAGCCTATTCTGAAGGAAATTGGATTCTCTACAACTTTGTCTCTCACAAGCCAAAGCCAGAAATGCTTCATTCAGGAGATATGGTCCAATACATTATAGGTCCTCCAAAAAGTCAACAAAAGACGCCTTTTGAGTCAAAGCTCATAACTTGAGCATGGAAGCTTCAAATGAGATGAAATCAAAAAGGTCATTTAGAGGACTCTTTGGGATTTCTAAAAAGTCTTAGAATGCATTCATATGATTAAAATGGAGGGAGATACGATGCGCACAAGTTGATCAATTTTCAAGAAAAATGCAAAACCCTAATTGCATAATTTTGTGTTTTTGGACTAATGGGCCTAAAACATGGGTCCCAAACGTGGCCATAGGATTCATAAACATCCTTAAACTAATTAATTTATTTTTATAATATTTATTTTGTTTATTTGAATTTTAATTCATTTAAATACAAATAAATCATTATAAAATATGGGAAAATTAGTTTTAATAAAAGATTTGATTTTTAATCAACTCTAAGCAATCAAGGGGGCCAAATGTGATACAAATTTCGTGATAAGAGGGTTAGGAAAGATTGGATTAACATTAATACAAAAATAGCAAGAATTTATACAATATTTTCAATCAAATCTCAAGCTTGGAAATAGTTTGATTCCTTCCAATTCTATAACCCTAAATGAATCCATATATATATACTAAGACAATCAAAAGAGCCAGGGGGAGGACGAAAATTGGCTAAAGAGGACTAGGGTTTCAATCTCCCAAAATTTCAAGAATAGGTGAGTTTTTATATTTCTCTTGCCAAGCAATCTCAAGACCAGAGACTGATTTCATTCTATTCTCCAGGTAAGGTAGAGTGAGTATAGATGACTTGCAGCATGTGAAAACGTCTATAGCACTCATACCATGACTCATCATATTCATAGTTTTTGGTTTTTTTCCGTATATGATACTACACTGCGTTTTACCATTATATAACCATTTGTGTGAGTTTCTGGTGTGTAATAGAGAAGCTTTGAATCGCTGGAATGGAGTTATAGAGTCGGATTCACGTTCCACCATGGTTAGGGCAAGCAAGCTACTAAGCTTTGAAGCCACGTTTTCCAACGGTATCAGACCATAAGAACGCGACCAATGGACTCAGCATGTCTTGAATAGGTAATCTGGGTTGTTAGTATCATTGCTTCGTCGTTATTCGCAGGTCCAAGATCATGGTCATGGCTGGTTGCGCATACAAGGAAAACCGCAGGTAATATCGCGAGTAAACGCGCAGCAATTTCCGCAGGTGATTCTGGAGAAGACGGTGAACAGTAGCGTGGGACCCTTTGATTTCCACGTGTGCCACTCTCACGTAATACCATTGGCTGGTCAAAAGTCTTTACATTCTCTTTCATTCTGACCACATGTGTAGGTACGTGATTTGATGGTCAATGTTTCCACGCGCGTTGCCTGAAGGTGTCCACCATACACCCTCGCGCCTCACCATGTGATCTCCTATTGATCCAGGCTAACATACCAGATTGTGGGGTGCACCATGCACCTTCCCAAGCATATCATACAGGATCAACACCCAGGTTTTATTTAATATAATTATTTATTTTGTTATTTAACTATTTAGATTAAAATAATAAATAATTGTATTTGATTTAATTTATTTATATAATTAGGATAATTAATATTAGGACTATTTCCCGACTATTCGACTACTCGTTTTAATTTATTCTAATCAATTTTAATTATATAAATCACAACAACCCTAGAGAAATATATTAATATATTAGGGTTTGCTCCCTCCCATTTGGGCTAAAGTATCAAAACATTAGGATTCAAATTATTATTCGTTCCGACTAAATTTATTGGTCGCGATGATTAATAATCGATTAATTTAATTAATCAAATCCTATAAATTAAAATACTAATATTTATTTTGCTAAATGGTTTTAACCATCTTATTGGTTACGATGATTAGCATTTTCTCTTCATCCAAATTCGTTATTATTTGTAATCGAATCTATCGATTATGAGGAGTAACGATAATTAAAACACGCATATTTGCTATTCGCGATAATCGAATCTATCGATTATAGTGGTTGGCAATTCTCCCTTTAATCCGTTAGCCATGGTAATCAAATCTATTGATTATTGCAACTAACGGTAACAAATTAAAAATCAGGGTTGTACGCCCAAATCCTAAAACACTTCCAAACCTTCTAAAACACTAAACCACGACACTACAGATTTCCATCTCTGCGATGTTCATAACTACGATAAGGTAATTCAAAATACCTTCGAACTTCGCATTTCAAAACAATTTCAAAACAAATCCAAATACATTCATATTCAAATTCAAAGGCGTACAATCCTGTGCCCGAACTACGTTGACTCTGATTCTCCATAAGGAGATACGTAGGCACTTGGCAACAAGGCGAGTCCCCTTCCTCCAAATCTTAATCATGTCTTTAACCCTATTAATTGTTTGTTACCTTTCTTTATGTTTTGTCATAACCCTTATCTTTGCAATGTTAACCTTTAGGAAAGGGTTGAGGGTGCCTAACACCTTCCCTCGACCTGAATATAGTATCTTACCCTGATCTCTATACTGCGTAGGGTTTCCTATTCGCCCTTCAGAATAGGTGGCGACTCTAAAAGTCAAATTTTTAGGCAGGTTGCTACAGCATGCTAGATTGTATCAGAACATTGTTGAATGTACCAGAGCATCATCAGAGCATCTCTACATCCTGAAATGTTACAGAACAAACTAAACGATAACAGTGAGAGCATGAATGAATCAGAACATAAAATATGTATCAGAACATATGATTATGTATCAGAGCAAACAATAATGTTTCAGAGCATATTTTAGAACTAAAAACATGCATCAGAAGATATAAGGAATAAGAATGTGTTAGAGCATATTCTATCATCAGAATACATCAGAATATCAGAACATTCTTCCTTCTTGCTTCTGATCTTGAAGCTTTACAGCACTCAGCTTGCTTCAAGTTCCATGAGCTTGATTCCATACAGACTTGCTTTTCCACATGTCTTTGCTTCTCATGTTGAGCTTTTAAGAAGATCTTCACTTCCTGCAAAACACTCAAAGACATAGAACTTGCAAGTTCTGTTAGAAATGTGGAGACTTTCTCCCAGCAACTGATAATATAAATCAGATCATTTATCACATTTTCTCCCCCTTTTTGTCATAACATCAAAAAACTTAAAAGATTCAGATGAAAAACACACAATATGAGAGAAGGAAGGATAATTTTCATTGATTAGCAGAAGGATAATTTGTCAGAATACAAGGAGAATGCATAGAAAGCAGATGCAAAAACAAAGAGAAACTACTAAGACACAAAGACTAAGACGACCCTAGCTTAGACATAATCTTGGCCAGCATGTCGTGAATCCTAGCATTGCTCTCAGTCTGCCTCTCCATGAAGGTGCAGAACTCAGCATTGGTAGTATCTTGCGCGTCCATGCGAGAAGATAGCTCAGCCTGGTTCTTCAGAATCACCTCTAGAGTCTTCACCAGAAGAGAGGGTTCACCAGAAGAAGCTTCACAACTTCTGTCCAGAGGGACAACATTCTGAACCGCAGCTTCCATAATCAGATCATCATCTTGATTTTCCTCAACAGGAACATATTCAGCAAGATGATCTTCAGCATCAGCTTCTTCCATAGAAGCATCTCCTTCATATTCTGCAGCAGGTAGATCAGAATCTCCATTCTCAAGAGCTTGAAGAATGGCAGCAAGATTCCTAGGGGTAGAAGGACCTTCAACTTCTGGTGGGTCAACAACTTCTGGAATGACCAAGTTGGGGTCTTTCTCAGAAGGATTTTCCCTCAGGAAGTCAAACAAAGATTTGAAGTCTCCAGTCAGAACTGGATACTTAGGTCTCCATACCACAATATCTCTGCAGGGGTTAGCTTCCATTGCCGCAGCAATCCTTGCTTCCACAAGCTCATCAGCAAACATCTTCTCCTCAAGAACTCTCCTGTTTCTGATGGGATGATAATAGACACCATTATCAACCTCAAGAAGATAACCAGCATAACCAGGAGCAGCAGCCACTAATCTCTTCTAAACAGCCATAGCTCCAACTTGAAAATCCTGGCGAAAGCTTCTCCAGAGGTTTCTAGTAGAAACATCATCAAGATCATTGAAGAAGGAATCCTTCAAGAGATCCAGCCTATTGATAACTTCATTTCTGAACAATTCCAGGAAAATATGAGGTTCAGGTTCAGGAGGGTTGAAGGTGAATTTGTAGTCTGGGTAGAGAAGGCAGTATGGGTTAGATTTTCTGGTAGGAAGGAGATGGGATATAGAAGGTGGAGGTGCTGTGGTTGAAGAAGATGGAATATCTGTGGAGATGGTTGATGAGGATGGTATATCAGTGGGGAGGATTGATGATGATGATGGGATATCAGAAGGTGTGGGAGGATAAACATTTAGTGGAGTGGGGTTTAAAACAGGTCTAGAAAGAGATGATGGAGGAGGATTTGGTATGGTAAAGGTATTTTGAGGTTCAGAGGGAGGAGGTTGGGTAGAAGATTGAGGTTCAGAAGGAGGAGGTTTGTATACTTGCCTGGAGAAGTTACCAGTTCTTATAGCTTCAAAAGAATCTACTTTAAGAGGGTCATAGGTGACCTTCTGCCTCTTAGCTTCTCTAGCAGCTTCTTCTGCAGCTTTTCTCTTCAGCCTTGATTCTTGCTTCCTCTGAGCCTTCTTCTGAAGATCAGCTTGAGAGGGAAGCACTCTTCCACGAATCCATGCAGGATCAACAGAAGATTGAGTTCTGACAGAAGCTTCCAAGTAACGCTTAACGGCCTTGTGAAGTTCTGCTTGGAGCAATGTAGCAAAGCCTTCCACAGGAGTTCTTCTAGACATAATATCTGGGAAGCTTGCAGGAGCAGAAGTTACATCTCTGATAAGTTGCATCCTTAACAGATCCACACCATTGAAGATTGGACCTTGAATAATTCCAAAGAACCTAGGCGTTCCAATAGTCCTTAGGGAGTCCATCAATTTACTTTCAATCAGAATATCTGAGATCATTATGGCGAAAGGAATAGTATTTCTTTGAAGATGAGGATACTTCTCACGTTCTTCATCCCTTGACTCTTCAATAGCCAACTTCAGATTCTGAAAGAGAATGTTGGATATGTTGAGTTCAATTCTTCTTCCAATGCAGAAGAGAGTGTATTTGTGATCTGGACTGATGTAAGAGGAGGAGAACGATTGCTTTCTGTGATGGAGAGAACCCAGAATAATTTCAGCCCACACTTGATAAAACGCCCTCAAAGTACCGGTTTTGTGTGATTCAATACCAGTAGCAAGTGAGATTTGTTTTTCAACTTGTAGTTAGTTAACTCTACCATGAAGAGGACCAGTGCATCCTTCATCATCATCCAGGTTGTACAGTTTCTTGATCAGTTTCTCAGTTATCACAACTTAATGCCCTAGCACGAAGGAGATGATAGCAGTTGGAGTGACGGTTGCATGAGCCCAGAAGTCTTTCACAGGAGTTGGATAAATTGGTCCAACCAATCTACCAAGATAATTTGACCAGCCTTGTTCCAAGATTCTTGCATCAGGATGGAAACCATTTGCTTTCAGATTTTCAAAGTCCACAACAGACTCACAAAGAACTTCCAACTCTTCAGTAGGAAAGGAGCAGGTTTTTAACGGAGCAAAATCACGCTTGCTTATAACCAGTTGAGTAGATGATACTTCTGTTTGGCTTGCAAAGCTTGATGAAGGATTCATGGTGAAATGCTTGGTTTCATAATAAAGCTAGGGTTCGTGCGATGAATGCAAAGAGAGAGGCAAATGAATAGAAAGAGAGCGAAAAAGATTAAATGAAGATGAAGTGGGTATTTAAAGATGAATAAAAGAAAATAATAAATGCAGTATGGTTTAATGAAATGATTACAGAAAAAACATGACATCAATTTGCATTTAATGAGAAATGACGTTAGGAGAGATAAAGTGACAAAATGAAGTGATTTGCACAATTACCTAGGGCGGCGTCTCCTCAACTGCACGCATGCTTGTCCAGAAATAGTAAAAACGTGTTCGTTTTCTGGAAAATTGGTGACAACTATTTTACTTTAAAGGAGATTTTGAATCAACTTAGATAGTGAAACGTTAGTAATAACAGAATCAGAACTTCTAATTGATCATTATCAGAACTTCTTATAAACATATAATCCTAACACATTTCAGAATATACCCATACATAAGATCTTCTCATCTTCTCATTCTGGGCATAAATCCATACTGATATTTTTCAGAATGAACTTAAACCTGTCTTCAACAAGGGGTTTTGTAAAGATATCAGCCCATTGATGGTCTGTATCCACAAAGTTTAAAGAGAGAACACCCTTTTGAACATAGTCCCTAATGAAATGATGTTTAATCTCAATATGTTTAGCTTTGGAATGTAAGATAGGATTCTTAGATAAACATATGGCAGAAGTATTGTCATAGAAGATAGGAATGTTACTCTCATATATTTGATAATCTTCTAGCTGACTCTTCATCCAGAGCATTTGTGTGCTACAACCAGCAACAGCAACATATTCTGCTTCTATTGTTGAGAGGGCAATGGTAGCTTGCTTCTTGCTGTACCAGGAGATCAGATGACTTCCTAGAAATTGACAACTTCCAGAAGTACTTTTCCTTTCAATTCTATCTCCAGCATAGTCAGCATCACAAAATCCTACTAAGTTGTATTCTTTAGATCTTCTGTAGACTAAACCAACATTAGTAGTACCTTTCAGATACCTCAGAATTCTCTTAACAGCAGTTAAGTGAGATTCTCTAGGATCTGATTGGAATCTAGCACACAAACAAACACTGAATAGAATATCAGGTCTAGAAGCAGTAAGATATAAAAGAGATCCAATCATACCTCTGTACAACTTCTGATCAACCTTCTTAGTTACCTCATCCTTACCTAGAACACACGTTGGATGCATAGGAGTTTTGGCTTCTTTGCTTTCAGAAAGATTAAACTTCTTCAGAAGTTCCTTCACATACTTCGTTTGATGAACATAAGTTCCTTCAGAAGTTTGATTGATTTGAATCCCAAGAAAGTACTTGAGTTCACCCATCATACTCATTTCAAATTCAGCCTGCATAGACTTAGAAAACTCCTTTCCAAGTGAAGCATTAGATGTTCCAAAAATAATATCATCAACATAAATTTGACAAATTAAGATGCCCTTCTTAGATGTTTTACAGAAGAGAGTCGTGTCCACTTGTCCTCTAGTGAAACCATTGTCCAGAAGGAAAGAACTTAATCTTTCATACCAAGCTCTAGGAGCTTGCTTCAAACCATACAATGATTTCTTAAGTTTGAAAACATGTTCTGGAGACTTAGAGTCATCAAAACCAGGAGGTTGGTGAACATAGACTTCCTCATCTATATAATCATTTAAGAAGGCACTCTTAACATCCATCTGATACAGAGTGATGTTATGCTGAGTGGCAAAGGAAATTAATAAGCGAATAGATTCTAACCTGGCCACTAGTGCAAAGGTTTCTGTATAGTCAATCCCTTCTTGCTGACTATATCCCTGAGCCACCAGTCTGGCTTTGTTTCTTACCACTTCTCCCTTCTCACTGAGCTTGTTTCTGAAAATCCACTTTGTACCAATGATGTTGAATCCTTTTGGTCTAGGAACAAGATCCCATACATCATTCCTTGTAAACTGATTAAGTTTTTATTGCATGGCAATTATCCAGTCTGGATCTTCTAGAGCTTGATCAACAGAAGTTGGCTCGATCAAAGAAACAAGACCTAATTGACATTCTGCATTGTTCTTAAGGAATGCTCTTGTTCTAATAGGATCATCTTTCTTCCCAAGGATCACATCTTCTGAGTGAGCTGAGGTGAGTCTAGAAAATCTTCTGACTGTTGGCTCTTCAGAAATTCTGAGATTCTCTAAAGATGCAGCAACTTGATCTTCTAATTCTTTGCTTCTGAGATTTTCAGCTTCTGAAACTTTGCTTCTTGGTTCTACAGCTTCTGATATATCAATATCTATATCTGCAAAATTCTCAAACTGCTTTGGCTTTTCAAGACCAAGCTTATCATCAAATCTGATATTGATTGATTCTTCTACAACCAATGTTTCAGTATTGTATACTCTGTAGCCTTTGGAGCGTTCAGAATATCCAAGAAGGAAACATTTTTGTGCCTTAGAATCAAACTTACCAAGATGATCTTTAGTATTCAGAATAAAACAAACACATCCAAAAGGATGAAAGTATGAAATGTTGGGCTTTCTGTTCTTCCACAATTCATAAGGAGTCTTATTTAGAATAGGTCTTATAGAGATTCTATTCTGAATATAGCATGCAGTGTTTACTGCTTCTGCCTAGAAGTGCTTAGCCATATTGGTTTCATTGATCATGGTTATGGCCATTTCTTGTAGAGTCCTATTCTTTCGCTCTACAACTCCATTTTGCTGTGGAGTTCTAGGGCAAGAGAAATCATGGGCAATACCATTTTCTTTGAAGAACTCCTCAAAGAATCTGTTCTCAAATTCACCACCATGATCACTTCTGACCTTTATGATTTTGCACTCCTTCTCAGATTGAATCTGAGTGCAGAATTCAAAGAACACTGAATGAGACTCATCCTTGTGTTTTAAGAACTTTACCCATGTCCAGCGGCTTTAATCATCTACGATGACTAATCCATATTTCTTCCCTCTGACAGATGCTGTTTTGACTGGTCCAAACAGATCAATGTGCAGAAGTTCTAACGACCTTGAGGAAGAGACAACATTCTTAGATTTGAATGCAGGTCTGGAGAACTTACCCTTCTGACATGCTTCACAAAGAGCATCTGATTTGTATTTCAGATTTGGGAGACCTCTGACAAGATTTAGTTTGTTAATCTGACAAATCTTTCTCAAACTAGCATGACCTAATCTTCTGTGCCAGACCCATTGCTCTTCAGAAACAGACATAAGGCAAGTCACCTTCTACTTCTCAAGATCTGAAAGATCAATCTTATAAATGTTGTTCTTTCTCTTGCCTGTAAATAGGATTGAGCCATCCTTCTGACTTACAGCCTTGCAAGACTTTTGATTGAAGATTATGTCATAACCATTGTCACTTAATTGACTTATGGACAATAAGTTATGCGCTAATCCTTCTACATGAAGTACATTAGTTATGGAAGGAGAGTTACCAATACTTATGGTTCCAGAGCCAATAATCTTGCCCTTCTGATCTCCTCCAAACTTGACTTCTCCACCAGACTTAAGCACCAGGTCTTGGAACATAGACCTTCTTCCCGTCATGTGTCACGAGCACCCAGAGTCCAGGTACCATGACATTTTGTGCCTTGTCTTCTTTGCTGCTAAGGATATCTGCAACAGAAATTATCTTCTCCTTAGGTACCCACAATTTCTTGGGTCCTTTCTTGTTAGTTTTCCTCAAGTTCTGATTGAACTTAGGTTTAGCATTATAAGTAACAAGAGGAACAACATGATATTCTTTAGGTTTGGCAGCATGATATCTTTTAGGTTGTGTCACATGCTTCTTGGTGTGTGTAGTGTGAAAGCTCTGTGCATGTGAGGTGAGCCTAATATCATGTGAGTGGCCATATTTGAACTGATCATACAATGGCTTATATGTGATTTTCAAATCTTCAACAGGTTCAAATTTGTGTGAGGTATCACCCTCATAGCCAAAACCAAACCTTTTGTTTCCAGAAACACCATATATCATAGAAGCAAGATGACTTCTGCCAATACTTCTAGATAGGAACTTTCTGAAGCTCGAGTCATATTCTTTCAGAATATGATTGAGACTAGTAATGGATTTTTCTGATTCAGAAGGAGATCCACTATCTTTGGATAATTTTAAAACTTTTTCCTTCAGTTCAGAATTTTCCACTTCCACCTTCTTAGTTTCAAATTCAAATTGCTTTTTCAGCTTTTTGTATTTGATACTAAGATGAGCCTTGGGTTCCAGAAGTTCAGTTAAACTGGAAACTAACTCTTCTCTAGATAGTTCAGAAAATACCTCTACTGTGGCCATCAGTACAAGGTTTGCTTGCTCTCCTTCAGAGTCTGATTCTGATTCTGATTCAGATTCAGATTCATCCCATGTTGCCATAAGACCTTTCTTCTTATGAAACTTCTTATTGGGATTCTCCTTCTGAAGTTTTGGACATTCATTCTTGAAGTGTCCAAGCTCATTGCACTCATAGCAGATGACCTTCTTCTTGTCAGATCTTCTGCCTCTAGAAGATTCTCCTCTTTCAGGCTTCTTTGAACTTCTAAAGCTCTTGAACTTCCTTTGCTTGCTCTTCCAGAGATGGTTTACCATTCTGGAGATCATGGACAGTTCATCTTCTTCTTCTGATTCTGATTCTTCAGAATCTACTTCTTCAGCCTGAAAAGCGTTAGTGCATTTTTTATAATTAGCTTTTAATGCAATAGACTTACCTTTCTTCTGAGGCTCATTTGCATCCAGCTCTATCTCATGGCTCACAAGGCACTGATTAGCTCTTCCAAAGAAACCTCATTCAGATTCTTTGAAATCTTGAATGCAGTCACCATTGGACCCCATCTTCTGGGCAAGCTTCTGATGATCTTCTTTACATGATCAGCTTTGGTGTAGCCTTTGTCCAGAACTCTTAATCCAGCAGTTAGCGTTTGAAATCTTGAAAACATCTTCTCAATATTTTCATCATCCTCCATCTTGAAGGCCTCATATTTCTGGATTAGAGCAAGAGCTTTGGTCTCCTTGACTTGAGCATTTCCTTCATGGGTCATTTTCAATGACTCATATATATCATAGGCAGTTTCCCTGTTAGATATCTTCTCATACTCAGCATGAGAGATAGCATTCAGCAAAACAGTCCAATATTTATGATGATTTTTGAAAAGCTTCTTTTGATCATCATTCATTTCTTGTCTTGTAAGCCTTACGCCAGTAGCGTTCACTGGATGTTTGTAACCATCTATCAGAAGATCCCATAAGTCACCATCTAGACCAAGGAAGTAACTTTCAAGTTTATCTTTCTAGTATTCAAAGTTTTCACCATCAAATACTGGCGGTCTAGTATAACCATTGTTACCATTTCCATTGTATTGCTCAGTTGAGCCAGATGTAGATGTAGATGAAGGTGGTGGAGTATCAACCATCTTGACTTAGTGTTTTTCTCTTCCTGAATCTTTTCTAAACACGGTTAAGTGCTTGCACCTTAGAACCGGCGCTCTGATACCAATTGAAGGATAGAAAAACACTTAGAAAGGGGGGGGGGGGTTGAAGAAGTGTAGCTTTAAAACTTGTAAGATAAAAACAGTTTGCACAATGATTTTTATCCTGGTTCGTTGTTAACTAAACTACTCCAGTCCACCCCCTTGGAGTGATTTACCTCACCTGAGGATTTAATCCACTAATCACACGAGATTACAATGGTTTTCCACTTAGACAACTTCTAAGTCTTCTAGAGTATACTGATCACAACCTGATGACTCTAGGAACAATCTGCTTAGATACCCTCTAAGACTTTCTAGAGTATACTGATCAACAACCTGATCACTCTAGTTCTTACAACTTAATGTAAACAAATTCTTTTAAGAGTTACAATGCTTCTTATAAAGCTATTATCACAACTGTGATTTTCTCTTAAGTTTAAGCTTAATCTCACTAAAGTATTACAATAGCAACGTAGTGAGGTTGATGATGAAGTTTGAGAGCTTTTTGAATTTTACAGTGTTTTTGTATATTTGCGCAAGTGTTGTATTCAGAATTCGTAACATAGCTTCTCATCAGAACTTCATATTTATAGGCATTTGAGAAGATGACCGTTGGGAGCATTTAATGCTTTGCGTATTCCGTACAGCATTGCATTTAATGTTTCACTCTTTTGTCAACTACCTCGAGCCTTGCTTTCGCTGTGTTTACTGACATTGCCTTTCATAGCTTTCAACGATCCTTTTGTCAGTCAGCGTAGCCTGCCAGCTAGTACTTGCTTCTGATCTGATGTTTGTGTGAACAACGTTTGAATATCATCAGAGTCAAACAGCTTGGTGCAGAGCATCTTCTTGTCTTCTGACATTGAAGTGCTTCTGAGTGTGATACCATGAGAACTTCAGTGCTTCTGCTTCTGATCTCAAGTTCTTCTGATGCTACCATAGACCCATGTTCTGATTCTGCTTGACCATCTTCTGATGTCTTGCTAGACCATGTTCTGATGTTGCATGCGGAACCTTTTGGGTCAGTGCTTCTTGCGCTGATTTTGTGCATACTCTTTATATAATTCCTGAAATGGAAATGCATAGTATTAGAGTACCACATTATCTCATACAAAATACATATACATTGTAATTATCAAAACTAAGAATATTGATCAGAACAAATCTTGTTCTAACAATTATCACATGCAAAACGGTTACAACATTTAAAAGGAACAACTCCCAAGGTTAAAATAAGAAGCAAGCTACATGCAGCACATTGGATAAAGAAAAACCAGAATAGCACGCCACTGACTGACATTATGATAAGGTTCTGTCATGGACACATGAAGCCAATCAATACGAAGAGTTCAAAGTCATACTCAACCAGATTGCAACGGCTACATTCCAACGGTAACCACTCATCAAGCTATAAGTAGAACCAAACTTCAAACTTGATGTGTATGGAGTGACCACAGTGTATGGAATCCATCCATCATGTACTGAGTGAAGTATCAATCTATCCAGAATGGAGAGTGAGTGATCATCCATCCCTTGAATGGATCCGGAAGAGAAAAATAAAATATCCAATGAGGATCATCCATGGAGATAAGAAGAAAGTGGGCAACCAAAGATATATTCTGCACAAAAGAAGAAGAAAGAATCTGCAGAATAGATCTGTGTATCTGTAGATGAAGCAACTAAGCATGTACATCAAATTGAAGAAATATAAAGTCATGTATCAGTAGATACACAAGAGGCAATATATACTCTATATGTGATGAAATAATCCATAGTGTTGTTATACGCTAACCATAAGCCTACATAAAGAAATCTTAGAAGAATTGAAGAAGAAATCTCTGCTGTTTAGCAATATTCTCCACTGGAGTTATCAGAAGTTCACCAATACTTGATTAACTCAAACATTGCTCACATTAAATGACTTCAGAAACTGAATACACTGAGTTGTTGCTCGAAGAAGTGATTCATGTTTGCTTATGATCATTAAATGTGTTATCAGCTGCAACAAGCTTCATGATCAGTATTCAAGAAGAAGAGAAGCATTGGAAGAAGTGAATAAAAATAGAGTTGTTATTCTAAATCTGCTTGAAAAGGAAATGAAGATGGTCTTACAAGAAGGAATTAATTTCAAGAGCTGAAGCCCTAATCTCCTTACTCTGATGAGAAAAATACCGAGCTGAAAGAAAAAATTCACTAGAGTTGCTGCTCTAAATCTGCTTTCAGAAGATCATTTGAAGAAGCAACTCAAAACATAGCTGATGCTCTGAATCCGTTTAAAGATGAAGCTGAAGATCGAATCAGAAGCAATCAACAAAATAGCTGTTCCTCTTAATCATCTTAAGAATATTTGAAGATGAAGAACAAGACAAGAAGCAACCTTACAAGAGTTGTTTCCCTTTATCTGCTTATCTAAAAAAGAAGATCTCATCCGGAAGTTGAAGAAAAGAAGATTGCAAGACACTTGATTCTTGTATTTAAATGTAGAACACATAGAGTTTTTGATCGTTGTGTGTCATATCTTAGAAACTTGTGATAGATTATTTAGGCTCCAGAAGTGACTTCTAGTCAGTGAGTCGTAAACATACGTATAGAGAATATGAGACCATCTTCTTGAATAAGAAGCACATCTATAAATCTCCGGAAGATGCCTTGAGCGACCAGTTTAGGTCAGAAGCTTGAGAAGACAATTGGCTGTGGTCATTGTGGAAATCTCTTGGAGACCAAGTGAAGGTCAGGAGTCCAGGAGTCAATGGATGTTATATCTCGTGGAGATCACTGAACAGTCCATTGTAGTTAGTCACAGTAGGTAGCTGTGCAGGAAGTTAGTCAATGAACGTTATATCTCGTGGAGATCACTGAACGGGTCATTTTCCAAATGGCCAATCACAGCAGTTGGCTGTGCAGGATTTTAGTCACGACGGAGGTTCGTGCAGTTGTAATTATGAATTGGTTATAGTGGATTAAAACCTCTGTTGAGAGGAAAATCACCTGAAGAAGGTGGACTGGAGGCAGCCTTACTTAGAAGGTGAACCATGATAAAAATGAATGTGTCTTTTACTTTCTGTACTATTCATTTTAACTTAGAACATTCAAGCAAAAGCTTATCAGAACTGTATTGAGACCAGTCAGAAGTTCTGATGACTTACAAAAGTTAAAATGAACATCTCATTGGTTATGTAGTTCAACTTTCACATGCTTCCGCAACACCAAAAGCATAATCCAATAGATGATAAAACAAAAGAAAGAAAAGACGTTAAAAGGAAAGGGAATTTTAATTGATAAAGAACACAATTCAATCCCCCCTTTCTTGTGTTTTTATCCACCTTCAATTGGTATCAGAGCATGGCTCTGAATTGATCTCAAGATCAAACACTTAACCGTGTAGAGAGATCTAGAAGGAGAAAAACATCACTGAGTAGAAGATCAAAGACATACTCCAACACTCAGTATAATCAGAAGATGTCAAGGTTAGATCTCAAGACTCTGAATGTGTTATCTACATATCAAAAAAAGTTTGAAAATCATCAAAAGAATATTCGACAAAGCTCAAGACATCAGAAAGAAGAATATGCGCTCAATAGAAATATTAAAAAATGAACAAGTGTAGCTGACTCATGACAAGTGGTCATCTCAGACTCATTAGCGCCAATCAGAGGAAGAAGATAAGGAAGAACAAGATTGTAAGAACCAAGACTCTGAAGCAAGGAAAGACAGAACATCTACTCAAATGAAGACACTTCAAGACAAAGATTAGAAGAAGAAAAAGACAGAACCTCTTCATCAGAAGATGCTCAAGCTCAGACAAAGAAAAGAAGGAAGGCTTATCATCAAGGATGGTCAGATCTTTTTAACACTCTTGCTCTTATAATACTGCTTACTTTGATATGAGCTTATTAAAAGTGGATATAAATCTCTTTTGCATATCTAAAACTCATTGCCACCTACTCTACTGTCTGTCCTATTCGTTTTACATGCACTTTGACTCTATATTAGTTTTAACTTCATAACTACCTCGTGAATAAGTCTAAGTCAAAACCAAAAAATTAACTCCAACGTATGTCAGTATCCTTTGTCTGCCCATGCATGTCTAGTTCTAGTTGCTACCCAGTCTATTATATGTGCTTTTCTCATGGACATCAGTTGTCTGTTAGAACAAGAAATGTTCTAATCAATATTCTTAGTTTTGATGATAACATTATATATGAATTTTGTATAAGAGAATGTGGTACTCTAATTATTCACGTTTTCCATTTCAGCAAAAGTCTTAAAGAGTATGCACAAAATCAGCTTTCAGAAGCTCTGACCAGAAGATCTGGATGGCTTCATCAGAACATGGTCTGGCAGACATCAGAAGATGGTCTGGTAGAATTCAGAACATGATCTGGAAAGCATCAGAAGATGGCAGTCAAAAGCAAAGCTCTGAAGATCTGATGGTATCACACTCAAAAGCACTTCTAAAGTCTGAAGACGGAAGTTGCATTTGCACCAAAGATGAAGACTCTGATATTCAAATATTTATTCTACATATTCTGAGTCCAGAAGCAAGTACAAGATGAAAAGGCTATAACGTCAAATCTCTGACTGACAAAAGGAACGTTAGAAGCTACAAAAGGCAAAGTCAGTAAAAGCAGCTGAAGCATGGCTCGAGGTAGTTGACAAAAGAGTGAAACATTAAATGCAATAGTGTACTATTTACGCAAAGCATTAAATGCTCCCAACGGTCACTTTTCCTCAATGCCTGTATATAGAAGTTCTGATTCAGAAGCAGCAAGAACAACTCTTGCACAAAAGAACCAAAACACTGTCAAACTGAAATCACACAAAAGCAAAGAAAAACTTCATCTTTAACCTCACAACTTTGTAATATCTTAGTGAGTGTTAGAACTTAAACTTAAGAGAAAAATTACTTTGTGATTATAGCTTATTAAGAAGCATTTGAATCTCTTGTAATATTTATTTTACATTGATTGTAAAAGGAAGTTCCTAGAGTGATCAAGTTGTGATCAGAATACTCTAGAAGACTTAGAGGGTATCTAAGTGGAGAACCATTGTAATCAGTTTGATTAGTGGATTAAATCCTCAGTTGAGGTAAATCACCTTGTCATGGGTGGACTGGAGTAGTTTAGTTAACAACGAACCAGGATAAAAATAATTGTTTGATTTATTTTTATCTACCATTTTTAGAAGAAACCCTTATTCAATCCCCCCTTTCTAAGTGTTTTTCACTCCTTCATTGTCTACTTAATCTCCTCGAAAGCATAACTCAACCACCTCATTTACTCATCTGTCTCAATAGAATTGTCAACATTCAAGGTTGGTCAAGATATCTCTCGATTCTGAACAATCCTATCTATGACAATATAGTTAAGGACTTCTGGAAATATGCATCTCTCAAACCCAAAGTTAACTCCATCTTTGTATCCAGAAATTATCTTAAGTCCTATATTCCCTACGAAAGGACTCTGTCATAAATCTTCCTTCAGGAAGGAATCTCAGATCTCATCAAAACAAGAACTTCTGAAGATGGATTAAGGAACTGTCATGAGAATATGTTTTTAAGGAATGAAAGGGATATGTTTAGAGGCTAGAAATCAATGGACCAGAAGTTTAAAAGAAGCTAAGAAGTAACTTTGAAGTCATGAATAGAACATCCCCCTAATCAGAAGTTCAGACCTGTGATTAATGAACACGTGTCGTAAACCTCTTGAAAAGACGCATGCGGTCAAGCTACTAAGTCTAAAACACTAGGAATCTGTTTCAAATCTCTTCGTATCACGCTATCCCAACCGTCAGGGTCAATAAATACTAATAATAATAATCAGGTTTAACACAGTTTCCTTTTCAAAACACTCTCCAAAATTATTTATACCCAAAACCACTCCTCAGCTTTTCATCAATCTTCTGTTAAAATCCTCTCTCACTAAAAACTCCTCTCCTGCATCTTTACAACCAGTTCCTTCCTTTCAAATGAATTTCCAACCTTGACTCCTTATTATTAAAGAAAAATGTATGGATCTGGCTGAACGTAACGATCTTCTCATAGAACTCTCGGGGACACAAGGATGGTTTCACTATGTTGTTCACCTTCAAGGCTCTGTTTTCCCAAATCTTGTAAAAACCCTATGGATGGAAGCATCCGTTAGTGATGATAATCGCAGAATCACGGCCAACATCCATGGCATCCCTTTCACTATCACTGAAGAATCAATTGTTGAAACAATTGGCTATCTGCCCAATCCATCAGCCGTCTGTCTTGCTCCCTTTGACCATTGGAAAACACCCAACCCTGTAAGTAGCAGAGATGTCAGACGCATTTTTACTAATGCAGAATTACTATCTCTTCCCAGACGAGTTTGTTTAAGTTCATTTTGTCCAACATAACACCTAGAGGACACTTTCATCACCTACTGACATACAGAGATTGCTTTCTGATTCATAGACTTGAAAATGGTCGACCACTGAATCTTCCTGCAATAATTTTCTGTCATCTCAAAGAATCTCTCACTGCTTTTAGATATGGCCAAAGTATTCACATTCCATATGGAAGAATTCTATTTGCTTTGTTTGAATCTGCTGAACTAGTTCAAAGTATTCGCAATACAGAGTGTGAGGACAGTAATGACATTCTTATGGAAGAAGAGTTTTTACCATTCTTTGCTTAGATTTCCATAACTTTATCTATTTGTAGTTTTTAGTTAAGATATTATCGATTATCTATAATGAAAGTCTATGTTTCTGTTTAACTATTGTATATATTTTCTGCTAAAATACCTGAACCCTAAAAAAGAAACAGATAAAAGAAGAGTTAATAGGTATACATCTAAAAGAAGATAGTTCTTCTGGAAGTATAACATGTTCTGATAAAGCTTAAAATTTTTTTACAACTGAAAATTCTAAGTTATGTACCAAAAGTATGTGCACTATAGGACAATCTAAAACAAAAATTACTCTGTTCAGAACTTCCAAGATGATACACGCATTCATAGCTAAAATATCTACAAAGCTTCTGAAGAAACAAACTGAAGAAATTATTTAAGGGGGAGCCATAAATCAGAAATTAATTCATAAGGTTATCTAACTCAGGGGGAGATTATACATCTCAGGGGGAGAATACCACCTCAATTCCTATCCAATCCTATTAGAAGCTTTTTGATGATATCAAAAAGGGGGAGAAAGAAAGAACTTGGTTTTTTGATGAATAAATCAGTTACTTGATTGACCATGAAAAATGAGATGAAGATTACTTGCTTAATTATTATCCTCTCATAAAATTGTTCCATCAAAATACATGGTTTTTGTCATCATCAAAAAGGGGGAGATTGTTAGAACAAGATTGAGAATCTATGTTCAGAATCTAGTTTTGATGATAACAAGCATATATTTTGTTAGTAACAATTTTATTACTAATGGTTTCATTTAGTGTGCAGATATTATTATACAAAGCTTATACAGGAATCATCAGAAAAAGAGTACAACAACTACATCAGAAATTGGCTCTGATATGAAATCCAACATCCAGAAGATTGACATCATTCATCAGATGTTCTGTTTAAGAATACGTCAAACAAGCCAAGATCAGCAGATCAGAAGTAAATAAGCAACAATATAAAACAAGTCCAATCTGAAGAACATGCAACTACAACAGTATCACAAGGAGCTAGAATTCAACAAGAAAATCTTCAAAGAGTTGAACACAAATACCAACGTTTACATACAACAAGCACAAAATCAGAAAGTACAATCAGAAGCTTCAAAGGAACATCAATATACATAAAGATCCGTTACAGCAAGAAGGTCACATAAACAAAATATCAAAAGTTCTGATAGAGTACGCAATGACATATAAAATACAAACATCAATATAAGTCACGTACAAGTCAAATGAATAATCTACAACTCAGTATACAAAATTAATAAAAATTCATAAAGCTTAGAATCAAAGGGAGAACCGTTAGAAACATCATCACATGCAAAACGGTAACAACATTTAAAAGGAACAACTCCCAAGGTTAAAAGAAGAAGCAAGCTACATGCAGCACATTGGAAAAAGAAAAACCAGAATAACACGCCACTGAATGACATTAGGATAAGGTTCTGTCATGGACACATGCAGCCAATCAATACAAAGAGTTCAAAGCCATACTCAACCAGATTGCAACAACTACATTCCAACGGTAACCACTCATCAAACTATAAATAGAACCAAACTTCAAACTTGATGTGTATGGAGTGACCATAGTGTATGGAATCCATCCATCCTGCACTGAGTGAAGTATCAATCTATCCAGAATGGAGAGTGAGTGATCATCCATCCCTTGAATGGATCCGGAAGAGAAAAAGAAAATATCCAATGAGGATAATCCATGGAGATAAGAAGAAAGTGTGCAACCAAAGATATATTCTACACAAAAAAAGAAGAAAGAATTTGCACAATACATCTGTGTTTCTCTAGATGAAGCAGCTGAGCATGTACATCCAACTGAAGAAATATGAAGTCATGTATCAGAAGATACACAAGAGGAAACACATACTCTGTATGTGATGAAATAATCCATAGTGTTGTTATACACTAACCATAAGCCTACATAAAGAAATCTTAGAAGAATTGAAGAAGAAATCTCTACTATCTAGCAATATTCTCCACTGGAGTTATCAGAAGTTCACCAATACTTGATTAACTCAAACATTGCTCACATTAAATGACTTCAGAAACTGAATACACTGAGTTGTTGCTCGAAGAAGTGATTCATGTTTGCTTATGATCATTAAATGTGTTATCAGCTGCAACAAGCTTCTTGATCAGTATTCAAGAAGAAGGGAAGCATTGGAAGAAGCAAATAAAAATAGAGCTATTATTCTAAATCTGCTTGAAAAGGAAATGAAGATGGTCTTACAAGAAGGAATTAATTTCAAGAGCTGAAGCCCTAATCTCCTTACTCTGATGAGAAAAATACCGAGCTGAAAGAAAAAATTCACTAGAGTTGCTGCTCTAAATCTGCTTTCAGAAGATCATTTGAAGAAGCAACTCAAAACAGAGCTGATGCTCTTAATTCGTTTAAAGATGAAGCTGAAGATCGAATCAGAAGTAATCAACAAAATAGTTGTTCCTCTTAATCATCTTTAGAATATTTGAAGATGAAGATCAAGACAAGAAGCAACCTTACAAGAGCTATTGCCCTTTATCTGCTTATCCAAAAAAGAAGATATCATCTAGAAGTTGAAGAAATGAAGGCTGCAAGATACTTGATTCTTGTATTTAAATGTAGAATACATATAGAGAATAGGAGACCATCTGCTTGAATAAGAAGCACATCTATAAATCTCCAGAAGATGCCTTAAGTGACCAGTTTAGGTCAGAAGCTTGAGAAGACAATTGGTTGCGGTCATTATGGAAATCTCTTGGAGACCAAGTGAAGGTCAGGAGTCCAGAAGTCAATGGATGTTATATCTCGTGGAGATCACCAAACAATCCATTGTAGTTAGTCACAACAGGTAGCTGTGAAGGGAGTTAGTCACAACGCGTTGTTATGCAGGGTTCCTGAGTCAATGAACGTTATATCTCGTGGAGATCACTAAACGGGTCATTTTCCAGATAGTCAGTCATAGCAGTTGGTTGTGCAGGATTGTTAGTCACGACGGAGGTTCGTGCAGTTGTAATCATGAATTGGTTATAGTGGATTAAGACCTCTGTTGAGAGGAAAATCACCTGAAGAAGGTGGACTGGAGGTAGCCTTACTTAGAAGGTGAACCAGGATAAAAATGAATGTGTTTTTTACTTTCTGTACTATTCGTTTTAACTTAGAACATTCAAGCAAAAGATCTTTAGAACTATATTGAGACCAGTCAGAAGTTCAGATGACATACATAAGTTAAAGTGAACATCTCATTGGTTATGTAGTTCAACCTTCACAAGCTTCCGCAACACCAAAAGCGTAATCCAATAGATGATAAAACGAAAGAAAGAAAAGATGTTAAAAGGAAAGGGAATTTTAATTGATAAAGAACACAATTCAATCCCCCCTTTCTTGTGTTTTTCTGCACCATCAGTCTTGACTAATGTCATGACACGCTATGTGTGGATATTTGCAGGATTGTATGGTTGAGCTAATACATGCTTTGGTTGGATGTGATGCTCGATGTCATGACATCAGTTTCTGACAGCAGTAGCTGTTATATTTTAGCTATTATGTTTCCTTATTTATCTTAGGCTACAATTTAGGAAACTATATATTTTCTGCTGTATTATTTTGGAGAAAAATCTTGTCTACAGCTTATGTGTGAACACCCTGATGATGTGGAAATTAGGTTAACTTGATTAACCCTAATTTATGTTTGGAAGGCCCATGGCCCAAGTGCTGCCTATAAGGAGATTGCAAATCCTACTTTCAGAGGCAGAGGTTGTGAGCGTGAAAATTACTGTGTGTTCTGTGTATTCACGTGTGTCTTAGTGTGTGTTTATTGTGCTCCAAGAAATTGTCACCTTGATGATTGTATTGGAATAGGGTGTTTGTGTTTTGTAATTGTTTTTGTCACTCTAAGCTTTTAAGCATGAGTGTTGTGTCTCTTGATTGAAGCTGTGAAGCAAAATCAAGATTTGTTTGAAGTGTGTCTTCGTCCTATTTTATTTGTCATTGTTTTTATCACTGTTGTGATTGATGGGGAGTGAGTAGGAACTCAGTTCTATCACTAGATTGAAATTGCATTGGGTAGGTCTTAAGTGAACAGTTGTAAACGGGGGAGTTTAGCTCTGAATTAATACTGCTTATAGTGGATTTCCTCCCTGGCTTGGTAGCCCCCAGAGTAGGTTGTTTGAACCAAACTGGGTAAACAATCATCTGTGTTCTTTACTGTTTTTGTTTACTATCTGCAAAATTTTATTATCTGTTATGAAGTGGATGTCAAAACATCTGATACGACATCCATCGTGTGTTACTAGAATTTTCATGATGTCTTTACTCCCTCCATTTAAGCGTCAACTTTAGGGAGAAAGGCCCATATCCTTGTGTTTCCCCAATGAGTTTGCTCCTAATGGGAAAATGTTATTTTAGCTTATTAATCTATCTAAAGATAGGATGAACCCCCATTTAAGTGTGTTCCTCATTGGGGAGTGTCTTGTTTGGATGTCTCTCTCTCTCCAACTCCGTCTTAGATTGAACTTTGTCTCTAGTAGACATAATTATTTAGATCAGTGACTCCTGGATTCTAAGAATGCATTTATTTTGCATGATTGAAGACTTGGTACCCTTAAACGAGAACCTGTTTGTGGTTCCTTAGAAGGCTAGATTTATATCCCCGACAATTGTTATTGCAATTACTTTCATATTTATTGCCCGACAACAAGTGATGGTCTCTTTATTTGAGCAACTTATATGTCCTTGATTTCCTTCTTGAAAGAAGATGACAGTCTCTATGGAGCAACCAAATTATTTCCGGTGAAGAAACTTGTGGATAGTAGGTCTCTCAACGTAAGAGACAATTCATGATAAGAGTTCCAATAAGTGGATAGCCTTCTTAAGATGATGAAGACAGACTATTGTAGAACATGGTAGTTATTCCGTATAAATGGAAGTCTCTCTAGCGTCAGAGACAGTTCATATTGAAGTTTGTTCTTTCCCAATGAAAGATAGGTCTCTCAGCGTCAGAGAAAGTTTATTGAGGAGCCCAATGTTTTTTTCCTAGTGAGTGAAGAGTCTCTCTAGTATCAGAGAAAACTCATGGTGGAAGTTGTCTTTTTATGTGAGAATCCATAGCACGACCTTGTCATTGCGAGAGAATCCGGAATTGACACCCTTTGTTCTGAGAGAATCCAGAACCTCTTTTTAGTGCTATTATGTGAGAATCCAAAACGCAACCTTGTCATTGCGAGATAATCCGTAATTGACGCCTTTTGTTCTGAAAATCTAGAACTCCTTTTTTCCTTGTTATGAGAAAATCCATAACATGTTTTTGTCATTACGAGAGAATCCGTAATTAACTTATTTTGTTCCCTGCAAAGTCGGAGTCTTGCATTCATATCATATCATATATGTTGGTTCTTAGAGTCCAAATTGTGTTATCTTTTGTATTTAAGTTCCTCCTACCGTGTTGAGACGAAGACTCCATCTTCCCCTGATTAGGTATTAGGAACTTCAATAGTTAACTGTTGTACCCCAAATTTTGACCCTGAGATCCCACATCATTTTGTGCATAGTATGGTCATCATCATCATTATCATCATCATCATTATTATTTATATAACATTTACTAACAAAAAATATACAAAAAAAAATTGTGTTTTGCTTGTTGCTTGTTTCACAAGGCAGGTGATTGATCAAGAAGCTCAGGCAAGATTAGGGCTTTGATACCCACAAAGGAGTTCAAACACCCTCATATGATCAAATGATTATCACATCAAAATCCAAGTCTAAGAGTGGCTCAATACAAGATCAACAACTCCCAATTTCATTTGATGTACAAATTAGGGTTTTTGATCTAATTCATCTTGAAAGTTGACTTTTAATCAGGACATGGCTCCATGGCTCAAATAATGATTCAAGAACCTCTAATACATCATTATAATCTACTCACATCATTCATTTGGAGATGAGAGTTTGATTAAATTGGAGATGAAGTTCAACCTGGGTTAAAAACTTGTTTTCAATATATATTTTCGCGCGTATTTGTTTAACAAATAGAGCGAGTTGGCTCAGTGGCTATATTTTGAGCCTTTCACCTAAGGGGCGTGAGTTCAAACCTTGCTAGGGACAAATCTTTTTTTTTAGTACTTGTTTATGTCATTTTCTTTTACAACTTTTACATTTTATTTAAAATAGCAAAATAAATTATTTATGAACCCTTTTTTGCATACTTCTCATTTAACCTATCTATTTTATGAATAAAATTTAAAAATCCAAAAATATTATTTATTTAGTCATTTTAAAATTAAAACAAAAAAAAATCTTTTTATGTTTTAAAAATCTTTAAAAATCATTTCTTTTTAATGTTTTCACCAAGTAAACTCCTATTATTTTAGTGTGGATTATTTTAAGGCTAGGTTAAAGTCTCTTTGACGATACCATGTACCCTTAGACCAACTCTCCTTTAGAATGTGGTATTTTAATCGATTTACAATTAGTTAGGATTAGGTGTGATTCTTAAACCCTAATCTTCGAAAACCCTAATTTGAAACCCTTGATCTTTAACTTCACCATGTTGATATAACTTGTTGCTTTGATCTCTTTTGTCTTGGTACATATACTTCTTGTTTTTTATCTTTGTACACTTGTACTTTATTTTATAGTATTATCATTGTATATATACATTGTTTACTAACCCATATGTATGAGATATCCATCCATCATCCATCATATTCATTCATACATGAAATGATCCAAAGGTATAAGCATCCTTTTACGCATCATTATTATAGTTTACATTGATCTCTTTGTTATACTCACTTGTGTACTTTTATGACACATGTTATCACACACACATTTGAGGTATCCATGATTGATTGCTTAAGTTGTTATTGAAATATCCGAAGGAATGGGTATGGTATTGACTAAAATTGTAAAGGTACTCAATCTCTCTTCCAATCTCTTTTATCTTTGTGCTTAGTATTGTTAAAACTTTGCACCCCACTTGTTTTTTTGAAAATGGTTTTGTATTGTTAATGCTCAACCTTTTTAAAAAATCAACCCTTGGTTTTGTATTATTAAAGCTCAACCAACTTCTTTTATTAAACCCTTGCCTTGTATTGTTAAAGCTTGGCTCCTTTTATTAAAACTTGTTAAGTATTATTAAAGCTTAACATTTTAAAAACCCGTTGAATATTGTTAATGCTCAACATCCAAAAAGATTTTGCCACTTGGCTCTTTTATTTTCCTTTTAAGAGGAACTACAAAAGCTCTAACTTCCCTACTGCACTTAAGGGGTATGTAGGTCCGAGACTCAAATGTCTTACCGAGCTCACTTTTAAAACTTTCTTTTCCCACCCCCCCCACTCTATTTATACGAAAACCCATAAATACAAAAACAGTTTTAATTAACAACAACAATAACAATAATATTTTCAAAGAGGTTCCTATGGAGTAACCATAGAGGGTGCTTAAAACCTTCCCCTTGCACAGCAAACCCCCCGTACCCAAATCTCTGATATTTTTATTAGTTTTGATTTTAAAAACTTCTGTCGATTTTATTCGCTCTTTCTCCCATTTCCTTTGGAAACAATAAAGCACGATGGCGACTCTGTTTTAAAACATATGAGCTAAGTCAATTCAATGGCTCCAGTCTCACAAATTTCACCTCTACAGATAGCGTAAAAATCTTGAGAACAATTACCGATGTGACTTGCCCCTCAATGCATCAACTCAAACATTCCAGCCTTTCAGATTCTGAACACGTGTTAAGCCTCAGAAAGTGACTTAGCGTTTAGGTTGATAGATGTTGATGTAGTGAACTGCATGTTCTTTCGTTGAAAAAACTTTTAGATCTTCTGAATAGTATCTGACCTAATTTTCCTTCTGAATTATGAAGAGGAATTATTTATCTGTTCAAAAAAATATAGGCAACCGAAATTTTTAGTAGCAATTATACAGAAACTACATTTTCATTCTGGACATAATTCCATACTGCTATTTTTATGAATGAAATTAAATCTATCCTCAGCAAGGGGTTTTGTGAAGATATTAGACCATTGATGGTCTGTATCTATAAATTTTAAGGAAAGAATTCCCTTCTAAGTATAGTCCCTAATGAAGTGATGTTTAATTTCTATATGTTTAGCTCTGGAATGTAAAATAAGATTTTTAGAAAGACAGATAGCAGAAGTGTTATCACAGGGGATAGGAATATTACTCTCATAGATATTGAAATCTTCAAGCTGATTCTTCATCCAGAGCATCTGAGTACTGCATCCAGCTGCAGCTATGTATTCAGCTTCAGCAGTTGATAGTTTAACAGTGGATTATCTTTTACTGGACCATGAGATCAAGTTTTCTCCCAGAAACTGGAATCTTCCAGAAGTACTTTTTCTTTCTATTCTATCTCCAGCTAAGTCAGCATCATAATACCCTACTAATTTATATTATCTGGATTTTCTATAGCAAAGACCATGATTAGTAGTACCTTTCAAATACTTGAAAATTCGCTTAACCGTTGTTAAGTGAGAATCTCTAGGATCTGATTGAAATCTATCACAAAGACAAACACTACATAGAATATTATGTTTTGAAGCAGTTGAATATAAGAGAGAACCAATCATACCTCTGTAGAACTTCTCTTCTACTTTCTTACTTACTTCTTCCTTTTCCATAATGCATGTTAGATGCATAAGAGTTTTGGATGGCTTACTTTCCGACATATCAAATTTCTTCAGAAGTTTTTTAACATACTTGGTTTGATGTATGTAAGTACCTTTTGGAGTTTGATTGATTTGGATTCCCAGAAAGAACTTGAGTTCTCCTATCATACTCATTTCAAGTTCTGCCTGCATATTCTTAGCAAATTCTTTTCCCAAGGATGCTTTAGTAGATCCGAAGATTATATCACCCACATATATTTGACAAATCAGAATGTCATTTTTAAATGATTTACATAATAGAGTCGTGTCCACCTTCCCTCTGGTAAATCCATTTTCTAAGAGAAAGTTACTTAGTCTTTCATACCAAGCTCTAGGAGCTTGTTTTAGACCATATAACGATTTGTTAAGTTTGTAAATAGATTCTGGATGTTTTGAATCTTCAAAACTAGGGGGTTGGTGTACATAGACTTCTTCATCAATGTAACCATTTAGAAATTCACTTTTGACATCCATCTGATAAAGAGTGATGTCATTATTTACAGCAAATGAAATTAAAATTTTGATAGATTCTAACTTAGCGACTGGAGAAAAGGTTTTTGTATAGTCTATCCTTTCTTGCTGACTATAACCTTGTGCAACCAGTCATGCTTTGTTTTTGAAAACCTCTCCTTGTTCATTTAGCTTGTTTCTGAAGACCCACTTAGTTTTGATGATGTTGAAGCCTTTAGGTTTAGAAACTAGATCCATACATCGTTTCTGGTGAACTGATTCAATTCTTCCTGCATTGTAAGTATCCAATCATTATCTAACATAGCTTCGTCAATGGAAGTGGGTTCGATCAAAGATACTAGTTCCATGAGATACTCTTCAGTATTTATGAAGGAAGACATTGTTTTGATTGGATCATCTATCTTTCCCAGTATCTTGTCTTCAGGATGTGCTAATCTACTTCTGGATTGTCTTTTCTGGATGGGTTTCTCAGAAGTTGATGTAACATTTGTGTTGTCTTCTTCTGTATATATGGGAATTTCTGAGCCTTTATTTTCAGAAGATCTGACTTCAATACCTGCAATTTGTACTTCTATAGCTGCAAGAGATTCACCCTGCTTTGGCTTTTGAAGACCAAGCCTATAATCAAATCTGACATTTATGGATTCTTCCACCATTCGAGTTTCTGTGTTATATACTATGTATCCTTTTGAACATTCAGAGTATCCTAACATGAAACACTTTTGTACCTTAGAATCAAACTTGTTCAGATGATCTTTAGTGTTTAAAATAAAGCATGTACATCCAAATGGATGAAAATATGAAAAGTTGTGTTTTCTGTTCTTCCACAATTCATATGGAGTATTTTCCATAATAGGTCTTATAGAAAATCTATTCATAATATAGCACACTGTGTTGACTGCTTTTGCCCAGATGTGTTTAGCAATGTTAGTCTCATTTATCATGGTTCTGGCCATTTCTTGTAAGGTTCTGTTCTTTCGTTCTACAACTCCGTTTTGTTGAGAAGTTCTAGGACAAGAGAAATCATGAGAAATGCCATTTTCATTAAAAAAACTTTTCAAAGCATCCGTTTTCAAACTCTCCACCATGATCACTTATGACTTTTACAATTCTAAACTCTTTTTCATTTTAAACTTGGTTACAGAACATGGAGAACACTGAGTGTGGCTCGTCCTTGTGTCTTAATAACTTTACCCATGTCAATCTGCTATACTCGTCTATGATTACTAATCCATACTTCTTACCACTGATGGATGCAGTTTTCACTGGTCCAAATAAATCTATATGAAGAAGTTATAATGGTCTATAGGTAGAAACAACATTTTTTTGATTTAAATGGGGGTTTGCAAACTTGCCTTTTTGACATGCTTCACACAGAGCATCTGAGCTGAACTATAAGTTAGGAAGTCCTCTGACCACATTGAGTTTGTTAATCTGAGATATTCTTCTTATACTAACATGCCTCAATCTTCTGTACCAAACCCATTGGTTATCATTCACAGACTTAAGGAATTTTACATTTTGACTTTCAAGTTCAGAAAGTTTTATTTTGTAAATGTTGTTCTTTCTCTTACCATTAAAGAGATTGTTCCATCTTTCTGACTAACTGCTTTATAAGACTTTTGATTAAAGATTATACCATAACCGTTATCACTTAATTGACTTATGGATAATAGATTATGCATTAACCCATCTACTAACAGAATATTAGATATAGAGGGAAGTGTATCGTTACCAATGGTTCCAGAGACAATAATTTTTCCTTTTTAATTGCCTCCAAAACCTACGTAACCTTCAGCTTTAAGTTCCAGACTTTGGAACATATGCTTTCTTCCTCTCATGTGTCGAGAGCATCCAGAGTCCAGGTACCATGATTTGTGTTTCAATCTTGCTGTTAAAGACATCTGCAACATAGATGATTTTATCCATAGGTACCCATATCTTTCTGGGTCCTTGTTTGTTATAGTTTAGTAAATTTTTATTGAGTATTGGTTTCTCAAGAGAATTTGTAGAATAAGCTTTACTAGTATATTTTATATCATGTGTATGTCCATAAGTGAAGTGAGAGTTTAGCGATGTGAGTTTTATGACCATGTCATCAACTTGCTTAGGTTGATAAGGTTCTTCTCCTTTAGGTTTCACATACCCTATGCCTTTTCTATCATTTCTACTAACTCCATAGATCATTGAAGCCATCTTGCTTCTATCTATGCTTTTAGCTAGAAATTTTTAAAAACTATGATCATATTGTTTTATGATGCTATCAGTATTAGTTGAAACTTATGAAACAGATTCTTTATGAGCTTTTTGTAATTCGTTTTTAATAACAGAGTTTTCATTTTTAAGTTTAAAAAGATTTTCTTTTAGCTTAGAATTTTCTGCTTTGAGTTTCCTAGTTTCTTCAGCGTCAGATACTAGATCATGTTTCAGGTTCTTGTATTTGAGTTGAAACTGCTGATATTTTTCAAGATTTTATGACAGACTATCTTCTAATTGAGATCAAGAAAAATTAGAGAATACATCTTCTTCTGAGTCTAATTCTAATGAGTTATTTGATATGCTGGCCATCAAAGTAGTGTTGGCATGTTCATCTTCTGATTCGGATTCTGCTTCAAAGGATTTTGAGTCATCCCACGTAGCCATGGGACTTTTCTTCTTACCTTTGTTGAAGCTCTTATTTGGATTTTCTTTCAGCAGCTCAGGACAGTCGCTTTGTAGTGACCAGGTTCCTTGCATTCGTAATAGACATCCTCATTGTTTCTAGACTTTTTGTGTCCAGAAGATGATCCAGAGAAATCATTTGATCTTCTGGAGTTTCTGAATTTCTTTTGTTTGTGCTTCCATAGTTGTTGGACCCTTCTGGAGAGAAGAGACCGTTTGTCTTCTTCTAATGAGAATCCTCCAGATCTTTCTTCTTCTGCCTGCAAAGCTTTAGTTTCATATTTTTTATTAGATTTAAAATCAAGAGACTTACCTTTTTTTTGGGGTTCATCTTCTTCTAGTTCTATCTCGTGACTTCTCAGGGAGTTGATGAGTTCTTCAAGAGATATTTTGTTCAGATTCTTAGCAAGCTTTAGTGATGTGACCATTGGGTCTCTATTTCTTTGGTAAGCTTCTGATGATTTTCTTTACATGAGATGCTATTGAGTATCCTTTATTCAGAACTTTCAAACCAGCAACCAGAATTTGAAACCATGAGAACATTGTCTCAACCGTGTCATCTTCTTCCATCTTGAAAACTTCGTACTTCTGAATGAGTGTAAGGGCTTTGGTTTCTTTGAATTGAGTATTGCCTTCATGCGTCATTCTCAGAAAGTCAAATATGTTTTTGGCAGAGTCTCTATTTGTGATCTTTTCATACTATGTGTATGAGATAACACTTAAAAGAATTGTTCTGGCCCTGTGATGATTTCTGAATTCTTTATTTTGTTGATCAACCTTACTTTTTCTCTTAATCTTCTGACCACTTGCATCAACCGGATGAGTGTAGCCGTCATTCACCATACCCCAGAGATCAACGTCATGAGCTAGGAAGAAACTTTCAACTATGTCTTTCCAGTAATCAAAGTTTTCACCATCGAACATTGGGGGTCTACCACTGATCCTGTCTTTGTCATCATAGTTATCATTGTTTTTGTTCCGAACTGGTTCCGTCATAGTGTTTTTCTTGCTAGGATCTTTTTTCACACACGGTTAAGTGTTAGCACCCAAAACCAGGCGCTCTGATGCCAATTGAAGAAACAAAAATCACAAGAAAGGGGGTTTGAATTCGGTTTTTAAAATTAAAATAAATGACACGTTTGGTTATCTTGGTTCGTTTAAACTCAAACTACTCCAGTCACCCTACCAAGGTGATTTTGCCTCTCTCTTACAAGGTCTTAATCCACTAATTAAAACTTTGATTGCAACTCACGAAGACAACCGTCAACGGCTTCTTAAGATCAAACCACAATCCGATTTTCTCAAGGAACAACAATTACAAGATAATAACTTTGGTGTGTTAACAAATTGCTTCTAGAAAGCTATATTACAACTGTGATGTATACACAATATTTTTGCACAGTATAAAAATAAGAGATGAAAATTGAGGAGATTATGAGCGCTCTTAGGGTTTCGTGTGTGAGAGTTGTCGACTAATTCTTCATCATTGTCTCCTTTATTTAGAGTAAACTTGGAGATTCGTTGAGAGACACTTTTGCTTGAATTGGAAGGTAAATAAAATCTGACTTAAATGCTCTTTCCAAACATAGAGATTATGTCTACAGAGTTAAAGTTCCAGTCGTTACTTTGCTTGATCCTGAATTATTGTCTTTAACGTACAGTGGATCTTCTGATCATCAGAGTATTATATCCATTTGAATGACGTAGTCAGAAACTTCTTATCATAGTGTATATTGCAGCTTTTTTCTTCGGTGCTTGTGAAGCGTCTTAGTATTAGAACTTCTTGTTCTTGTAAACTTCTCTCAATCTTCAGAACTTATTGTTCTTGTAAACTTCTCTCAATCTTCAGCACTTCTTCTCCTTGTAAACTTCTCTCAATGCAGCCTTCTGCTTCTGAGAAATCACTTTCATAGCTCTGTTTACTCTTAGAGTGTTTCATAACTTCTATCATGTTTCTGCATATATGATTAACCGATTAGAGTGCATATTTGTTCTTATTAAAAATTATGTATTTGTTATCATCAAAACTATTACAAGGATATAGAACCAAACTATGTTCTAACACAACTCAAACACGAAAAAGTACAAACACTCGAATACAAAATGATAACAAAATTTCAAATATGGGAACAAAATATATAACATACAAAAAAATGAGAAAAAACATCAACAAAAAGTAAGAAATATCATACAACAACATGTCTGCACTTTCAGTCTCTCCCTTTTTTTTTTTATGTTTGGTAAATTTGGAGATATTATTGCTAATCAATTATTCTAAGCGTTATTTGGAATTTGTCGGTAAAATAAATCCGGTGAATGTCCCTCAGCATGCTACAAATGAGCATGCAATATTTCACTTGAATTTTTTTAGGAATTAAATATAAATTTCAATAATAAAGCTTAAAAATTAAATATATAATACTGAATTATATTTCTATCAGTAGTTTATTTGTGCATATTTTACAAATTATATAATGATTAAGCATGTAAAAACATTTATGATATTTTCTTTATGAATTATTATTAATATTATTAGTACCGATTTTTTATTAGTAGATAAAATGTTAATATTCATTAAAGAATTCATACACAAATATCATTTTTCGAGTCCGAATCTAGGTGAAAATGTCTTGAATAACTTTATCGATTTTTTGGTGGTTGAGCTAAAATTTATAAATCATTTTTACTACTCCCTCCGTTCATTTTTAAGTGTCATTTTAGCAAAAAACTCTTCAACCAAGATAGTGGATTGTTAGAGTTACTTTTCCTATCATACCCTTATTTATTTTTCTCTTTCCAAATAAATTCATTCAGAAACTCTCTTTTTTCAATAACTAACTGAAAAATGTGAGGTGGAGTTATTGAGAAAATAAGGATATAATTGACAAATTAAAACATTAAATTATAAAACGACACTTAAATAGAAACAATATTTTTTCTAAAACGACACTTAAAAAGGAACGGAGGGAGTAATTTTTATTGTAATAATCTAATTTGTATATATGGCACCCCTTAATATTTTGGGCTAGATCCACCACATGGCGTAACTTAGCCTTCCTGACGAGACTTTAAGTCCTTAAGCAAGGCGTTTTAAGTCGAGTCTCTTATGAAAGACTTCGGTCAGATCCTCTAGGAGAGAGTACAAGTTGAATCTTTCGGGCCAGACTTCAATCGAGTCCCTCGTACGAGACTTTAAGAAAAGTCTATCGGGTTAGACTTCAGTTGAGTCCGTCATGCATGACATTAAGTTAAGCTTGTATGATGAGACTCTAAGTCCCTCAAGCGAGGCATTTAGAGGAGCTTGTCTGTCTGATGAGACTCTAAGTTCCTAAGACGACAGGTTTAGAAGAGTCTGTTTGATGATACTCTAAGTCCCTTAGACAATGTGTTTACCTGAATTTGTCTTATGAGAGTCTAAGTCCCTCAATAAAAAAAGAAAAAAATTACCAACCTATTTGAAAGAAGAAAATATTTAGACCCAACACCAAAATAAAATAAATATAGTAGAGATGATAATATTGTATTAGATGAATGATAAGAATTGATTAGATACATTTAAAAATGATATTATTAGAAAGAGGGCTGGGTGTCTATAATAAAAAAAATGGTGAAAAATATGTTTTGATAGTTTGGACATATAAATAGAAGATTTGAAGATTTTGTTGTAAGATGACTAGGATTTTAACGACTAAAGATAGAGAAATGTATGAAAAAACTATTAGATAAACTATTAAAAAAATCTTAAAATTAACTAATTGAATAAAAATATGATCTCTATTAGAAATTTTATGACGTAATTTGATTCATGTAGTTAATTTCACTTAATAAGATAATGTTTGATTTTTGATGTATTTAGAAAAAAAAAAGGACCAAATGAGAAAAATAATTATAATTTTTTAACAAAATTATTGATTTATAAATATCAATTTGTATATATATATATATATATATATATATATATATATATATATATATATATATATATATATATATATATATATATATATATATATATATATATATATATATATATATATATATATATATATATATATATATATATATATATATACCGTCATATTACACTCATTTAATTTAAGTATCATATATTAGTTAAGTTTTCCTATTCACTCCAAAAAAAAAAAAATTAATTGATATGTTTGTTATAAATAATATTATGGAAAGGAGAAAATGATTAAGAAATTTGACTAAAAATAAAACTTTTTTCTTATACATTTTTTAATTTGTTCCTATAGAAAATCACGAGCTTTTTAAAAAATTAATAAACTCGTATGAAAAGCCGAGAAAGATGTGCTACTAATACTTGAGTTGGAAATATCTATTAGGAAACTTGTGATTATAGGTTATGTAATAAAACATAGTCAAGTGGAATAAGACACAACAAAAAGCTAATAATATAAAAATCTTAACTTTCAGAAGGCAGTGACATTTTATGCTAAACTAACTTAATTTAAAGTTTATAACACATGGCCAAGAATAAAAAAAGAAAAGAACATTATTATTAATTATATTTTTGGATCTGCTATCATACTGGACCCAGCTGGCCACCCAAGAAAAAAAAAGCAATGGTCAAAACTACAAAAGGCTTATTATTGTGTCATACATGTGAAAATCATGGTTGTGAAAGTAAGGCTTAACCACGCATAGAGGAAAGTAACTAAGGACAGGCTGCTATAAAATGTAGATTTGAGTTACTCCACTAAAATATTTTACATGTTTATGCATATTCTTTGAGTTTGGACATCTGATCTCCAATCAATAAATAGTAAAAGTTAATTTTAAAATTGTACCAAAAAAGTTAATTTTAAAACCCTACTTATGTGAATCTTTCAACGATTTATATCAATTATTTGTAAATAACGAGAGTTGTCAAAATAAACTAAGTCATTGACGACTCTGATTATTTATTTCGATAAAATATAAAATTTGAAAATTTATATTTTATTGGAATAAATTTGAAAGTTTATATAGAATTTTTGGATTAATTTAAAAGTTCAAATTTTATATTTTATTCTGATAAAATATAGAACTTGAACTTTTAAATTAATCCCAAAATTCTATTAATTTTTTTATTTAAATCCTAAAAAGCTTGTTATTCATGAAGACAAACTTGTATATCTCTCACACAAAAATGACCCATTGATTTGTTGTTGAGATATGTCTTAGAATCTTAATCGACGAAGAGATAAATATATATTTCGAGATTGCAGATATTATAAAGGCATAAAAGCATTCAAGAGGTAGTCAAAAGGCGTTGAAATCACATGTCGATGGTTCGGCAGGGTGATCGACGGCGATGGGAGACGATCAGCGAAAATTCGAAATTGACGGGATAAGAGCGGTACCAGGGAATCATAAATTAGCTCACTACGGTTGGTCGGCGACGACGACTCAGTCAGGCAATGGTTCCCATCGGTCCACGACATTCGGTTTTTCGATCATCTTGTATAGTTTTCTCGATTCGTGTGTTTTAGTCTTATACGTTTTGATTCGTGTATATGTTCATTAATGGGTTGATTTTTGGAACTTGTGATGGATTTGTTGGGTTTCAGCAATTATCAATATGTATCACTTGCAATTTTGTTATCACAATTTTTAGAATTTTAGAACTCAAGACAAAGAAAAGGGTTCGGAAATCCTAGTGGTAATCTTAGAGAGGATATGATAAATTCCTAAGAGTGTGTTCTTAAACTTTGGGAAATCCTTAGAGATATTTAAGAGGATTGAGAAACACTTCTAAATACAATGGACTTATGTGACTAATATATAGAGAATTTGTGAGATTGGAAAACATGTGGGTAAATATAATTTTCTTATTACTTATTTGTAATCTTTTGTAACAACTCTTGGAAGTATAAATGAATCAGAGATTTGTTATCTTCCCTAGAGTAGATCATTTGATATAATTGGATAAACAAGTTATTGTATTTATTATCTTTACTTTATCTTTTTCTGTCAAATTAAATTAGTATTTTATTGGATAGGGAGTTATTTTTGTTGAAGGCTATTTATTTCAGTTGTCATTGTTCTTTTTTCTGACATATGAAATTTTTTAGTGAGGTTGAACATTTAAATTTCACAATAGTCGTCTTACATCACTGAATTTTATCTCTTCTATTATATTCACTACTACAAATAACACATTTTATGACAACATTTTCATCTCACCCAACAAAAAAAACGAGGTATAACTCCTGGATACGCCACTTTTTTTTCAAAAAAATGCCATCCAATCTCTTGGTTGTAGTAGATAACCGAGAGGTAAGCTAATCCAAGGAACATGTGTCGATTCCCAAAAATTACAGTTTATGTTTTTATTTTTTTAGAAGTGACGTCTTTTCTTTTTATTTTATTTTTATTTAATTATTAAATACTATATTTCTTCGGTTACGATAATAACCGAGGCGTATGATACATATATTTAACTATAAAAGGATCCGTCCACTAAATTTTATCCTAAACTTAAATCATATACAACCGCTTGTTAGAACAAGATTGAGAATCTATGTTCAGAATCTGGTTTTGATGATAACAAGCATATATTTTGTGAGTAACAATTTTATTACTAATGATTTCATTGAGTGTGCAGATACTATGCTATAAAGCCTTATGCGACAACATCAGAAAGTAAATCAGACAAGCTTCAAGGAATTAAACAGAAACATTCAGATACATGAACAACTCATTACAACAAGAAGACCACATGAGTAAATGATCAAAAGTTCTATACAAAGAGCAAGAATTCAACAAGACAAGCCTCAAGGAATTAAACAGAAACATTCAGATACATGAAGAACTCATTACAACAAGAAGACCACATGAGTAAATGATCAGAAGTTCTGTACAAAGAGCAAGAATTCAACAATCAGTAACAGAAGATCACAAATCAGTGTAGAAACAAAGGCTTGACAATACAGAGAATATTAAGCTTCCTCAGAAGTATAAGCAACATCAGAATTCACAGCAACAGAAGTTTTTAAATCTGTGTTCAGAAGATTCGAAGAAAAGGATATGCTGCTTCAATTAAAACACATGCAAGAAAGCACGTTACTCAATGTAAAGACAAAATTATGACATCTATTTTGCTCTACATTTTGGTAAAAGAAGATACTCCACCAATAAGCAGCCATCTTGGAAGAAGCAAGTTGAAGAGGACACGCTACCAACGCCAAAGATAAGATTCAACTCGGTAATTGTTATTTTCCTGATCCTGTCTACACCAAGCATTAACTGCATGTCCAAACATGATTCAAACGGCTAGGTTTCCAACAGTAATATACCAAAACTTTAAATAAAGAACAAAACCGTTGAATGAATATATGACATGGTGCAAGAGTGTATGAGAGCAGGTGTGCAAGCACAAACAACATAAGAAAAATCTGCTGCACCAAGAAGAGACAACATACACGAAGTGTATGATGAGAAAACAAGAATGTTAAAAATATGCCGTACTATTATTATAGTATTAAAATATATTATTTTAAAGTAATATATTTTATAGTGTTTTTATAAAGAAAATATTAAAAATTATTTTATTATTTATAAAAGATAAAAAATAATTCATTTAGAGTTGTTAATTGAGAAATCATTTAGAACTAACAATACTACTTTTTCTAAACACATGGAATCAAGGTTCTTAAAAAGTAGGACCAACTATGCAAAACATGTGAAACATAGGGAATACGTATATTGACAAACCACCTCAAAAAATAAAAAAGCATTGGTATTCATCTTTTTTACAATAGTACATCTAAGTAGCTCAATTGTACCTCTCTGGAGCCCATGTTTTATATTCCCTTCATTTTTCTTGCTTTTCTTTCTTTTCTTTTCTTTTTTCTTTATTCTTTTCTTCTTTTTTTTTTCTTTATATAAATCCAATTTCTTTTATTTAGAGAATCATAAAAGACAAACTCACCTCTATTTTTATGCACCTTCCACACTCATTCTTTCTCTCTATACACTTCTCTAAATCCAATCATAACCCCTTAAGCTTAGTAAGAAAAAGAAAAAACATATCAACATGGAAAATAATGCTAATGAAAATTTCTTTAGCACATCCTCATCATCATCATCAACATCAACACCAACTTCTTCTAACTCAAACTCATTCACCAATCATGACACCAAAAATAGTCCTCAAAGTAAGTGCAAGAAAAGAGAGAGAAACAATGAAAATGACACAAAACACCCTACATATAGAGGAGTGAGAATGAGAGCATGGGGAAAATATGTATCTGAGATAAGAGAGCCAAGAAAGAAATCAAGAATATGGCTTGGAACATACCCTACTGCTGAAATGGCTGCTAGAGCTCATGATGTAGCTGCTTTAGCTATAAAGGGTAATTCAGCTTACCTCAATTTCCCTAACTTGGCTCAAAGTCTTCCAAGGCCTTCAACAACATCACCTAAAGACATTCAACTTGCAGCTGCAAAAGCAGCAGCCACTGTTTTTGTGGAAATTAAGGATTCTTGTCAAGGTGATGAAAATGGTCAAGATCAAGATCAAGTTTCAAGTTCAACTCATTCTTCAATAGAGAATGTTCAAGAGTGTAATTCTAGTTCTCCTTCTTCTACTAATACTACTACTACAAATGATGATGATAATGATGATACACTCTTTGATCTACCGGATCTATTTCCGGATGGAAAACATGGACTTGTTTCTTATTCTTCTTCTTGGAATTTATGTGCTGTTGATAGTGGACTTCGGCTCGACGAGCAATTTTTATCGTCCTGGGAGTATTACTAGCGTCGTCGTTGTCTTCTTCTTCGACCCTAAACTTTGATATCAAGTTTTTGTCATTGTAGGCTAAGATTCGACCTTAATTTAACTTGCACCGTCTACATTTGAACACAATTGTTCATAGTAATAATGCTATCAACACACTCTTTTCAACTTATATTTTTTAATACATTGATATTCAAATGATTTAACAAAATTCATTTGGATTTCAACATATTACTAAGTTCGTGTTGAGAAGATTTATTAAAAAGTTTGTTTGTATTATTCGTGTTTGTAATATCGAAGATTGTGGCAGGCCCACGACCACAACTGTGATTTAAAACTTCGCTACTAGATAATCTCTTGTTTACATTGAAAGAAATAAAATAAGAAATGAGAAGAAGAAAAATTAAATAAAATTTAGTTTAATTTGTCTCCTATTTAATTAGTCTTTTTGTGGTAGGTGAATGTGACTTTAAGAAAAGTTTAAACTTGAATTGAATATGTAAATATTTGTTGTCTATAACTATTTTTCCTAATTTAGTTTGGTAATGTTTTGATTAAAATAGAAATAACCAAAAAATTACAAAAGCTTGAAAATATAAGAAAATATACAAAAGAACTAAGAAGAATCTTTTCTGAACTTTATGTGTGCATATGATTGAAATTTAATATTCTCTCATTATATTTACTGAGAATAGTAAATGTACTGGATTAGGGAGAATCAGATCCCTTCAATTATTTTCTTACTTTAAAAACTTAATAAATTTAAATTTATTAAGTTATTTTAGGAAAAGATCTTGTCTTAAAAGAGGAAAGAGCATTATGCTTTCATCATGATTTTATTCTCAACATATTGATGAAGGTTTGATGAAGTTGACTGTAAAGCTAGGAAACCCTCAAATATTTATTTCTTTTCTTTATCTTTTTGTTGGAAAGATACCGGTAAGATTAAATACATTATTTATTAATTAATCATTATGATAAAATAAACAATCATCCAAAGGACCTTGATGGAATATTATTTTATACTAAGCATCACTTTTTTCTTCATGTTTAAGTATTATAAATTTCATTTGATTCCGGTTTGTGAGTAGAGGCACATGCATGTAGGTGGCCAAAGAAGTTGGCAACATGCATCTTTGAAAAGAAATTTATAGGTGATTTGTTTTAGATTTTTAAAAAATTATTTGAATGTTTAAGTTATGTTTGTGTGAAATTCTTTTAAAAAATAATTTTAGATATAAAAAAGGAATTGCTATTTTAATTAATTTTTGAAGAAACAAACAATTTTTATAGAATAAAGAAAAGCATAATTTATGGTTACACGTAGCAGTTAGTTAATGTGTTAGTTACACATAGCTAAAGTTAGTTAGTTAACTTGGTCTTACAATCCTATATATGAGAAACATAACCTATAGTATAATATTGTGCTTTTGTATGTATTGTAGTGACTGCTAAATGAGTGCATAATAGAAGCATCTCATCTTTTTTGCCTTGAGTTCATAGATTATGCTTGAACTTCAACATTAATAAGATGACATCAGTTGCAAAACCAGTGTAGTTTCTCTTCAGTTCCCCATTCTTTCTTGCATCTTATGCACAACTGCTTCGCTCTTCTTTCTTCCATTCTTTCTCAATTTTTCACTCATTGCAATAGATTTAGTCGCACTATAGAAATTTGTTAAAAAAAATATGATTTTCCTCCTCATTTTAGCAAGAAGCAAGTTTCAACCAACTGTTCTTCACTTTCTTTCTACTAAAACCCTCGAAAGCTTGAAGAAAATTATTCCAAACGATAGGATTCCTACCCAAATCCATCCCTAACCAAACCGAGATTAGACGCCACACTTCCTTGGTGATACCACAAGAAAAGAAAATGTGATCCAAATTTTCCTCTCTATCCTTACAAAACACACAAAGGAGATCCGAGGGAGAAGAAAAAATACCTCTAATAAGAAGGAGATTTTTAGTTGGAATTCTACCAATCAAAACTCTTCAAGCAAAAGCTTTATATCTAAACGGAATCGAAGCACTCCAAACCAACCCCAACGCCTTCTCCCTATTCGGATGAAAAAAAGAATTAAGATGATATTCCGTTAGATGCTCATAGCAAGACTTCACTGTAAATCCACCATCACCCTTAGGAATCCACCGCACCCTATCCTTCACATTAATATGAAAAAACACCTACCAACCTCGCTTTTAATTCTTGAAGCTGAGTCCAAGGGAAAGAATTAACACAAGCGTTAACTCCCAAATTGCTCCACAACTAAGACCCATTAACCCACACCCTCATTTTTTCTACCACATCATTCTTCGAGTCCGAAATGTCTTAAAGGTCCGGAAAAACCAATTTCAGAATAAAATCTCCCATCCACTTTACCTGCCAAAAAAAAATGGAGTTGTCCTTCCTTAGTATGAATTTGCACCTATCATCAAACTCGCCCTCTTTGTGCTTCTTTTCCACACGTAAAATATTTTTCCACGAAGTTGATGCTAACCTGCAATAAATACCAGAAAAACCAAGAAAAATGTTGTTGTTTCCGTATCTAGCCCTTAGCATCTTCACCCAAAAAGAATCGGCTCCATTATTTATCCTCCATCTCCACAAGTTTCAATCCAATCCCACCTTTTTTCTTAGGAAGACAAACGAAATCCCAGGAAGTCCAGTGAATCTTCTTCCTTTCCTTCACTCTTCTCCACAGAAACTTACTTTGAATTCTAGTGATATCTTTACATACTTACACCAGAGCCCTGTAAAAAGACATGAAGAAAATATGCAAGCTGCTTAACACCGCCTTCAACAAAGTAATCCTACCCCCCAAGGTAAGAAATCTCTCTTTCCAGCAATTAAGCCTCTTCTTCATCCTGCTAATGAGAGGCTTCCAAAAAGAAATCCTTCTCGGTTTTGATCCAATAGGAATACCAAGAAAGGAGAAATCCCTATGGTAGTGTGTAGCAACCTGCCTAAAAATTTAATGTTTAGAGTCGCCACCTATTCTACCAAGGCGAATAGGAAACCTCGCGCAGTTAAAAGATCAGGGTAAGATACTATATTTAGGTCGAGGGAAGGTGTTAGGCACCCTCAACCCTTTCCTAAAGGCTAACATTTCAAAGATAAAGGTTTATGGCAAGGCTTATAAAGAAAGGTGACAGAGAGTAATAAGAGTTAAAGGCTAATTATTTGAACACGATTAGAGTTTGGAAGAGGGGGATTCGCCTTGTTGCCAAGTGCCTACGTATCTCCTTAGGGAGAATCAGAGTCAACGTAGTTCGGGGGACGGGTTGTACGCCCTTTGAGTTTGAAATTTGATTTGATATGGTTTTGGAGGCCTTTGAGTAGCCTATCGTAGTTTTGAATGAGGATGAAAATCCGTAGTTTGATATTGAGGTTTTGAAAGGTTTGAAAAGTGTTTTGAGGTTTGGGCGTACAACCCTGATTTAATTTTGCACTATTAACCGCAACGATCAATAGATTCGATCGCCATAGTTAACAGATTTGAAATTGTATCGTTACCAATTTTAATCAATTGATCTGATTATTACTAATAACGAATTAGGATATTTTTTATAATTTTTAATAATTAGTTTCTATCGTTACCCCTCGTAATCGATCGATTCGATTAAAAAGAATAACGAATTAAAGTTAGAAAAAGAAGGGTTAATCATCACAATTAATAAAATAATTGCAACCATTTAACCAAATAGGAATTAATTACATTTTAATTAAATAACCTTTTAATTAAAATTTATTGTTGACCATAGCGATTAATTGATTTAATCGAAACGAACAACAAATTGAAATTTTAACATTCATAATATATATTAACTTATTTATAAAAATAAATTATTATTATTATATAAACAAATGTTTAAAAGGATTTAAATAAAACATATAAATTAATTAAAATTAATTTAGTTATTAGGGTTTTAATTCAGTATGGCAGTTAGTATGGTATATGGCATGGGTGTTCATCCTGGGACGTAGATCTAAGATGAGTGAGAATCCTATGGTTCAAATCAGAGGGTGCATGGTGGGACTTAGAGCTGCAGGCGCATGGAATCAAGGAGAGAAATTCAGAAAAATAAATGAAAGGGCCAGGGATCGAGCCCTTGACCCTTGGGGTAAGCGCATGCCAACTCAACTATGGCATTGTTGTGTTAAAAGAGCGCATCTCAATTATTATATATAAAAAAGAGAAATCATGATAACCAAAACGCGCGCGGAATTCAAAATAGCCAACCGGACGATGACGCGTTATCATCTTCCACCCCAGACCTGCAAAACCTGTGAATTTTTGCTACGGATTTGCTACGAAAACGTTCGTAGCCTGTGGACCTGGAAAAATAGCGAATCAAACATGCTTGCATATAAACTTTTCGCGACACCCCTATCCTATTCGTCTGAATCATGCGAACTCAACCATGGGATTAATTTGATCTAATTTTACTCCTATTGAAAACCCCTAATTCAAACCCTAGAAACCTTGCTCGGACGTTAATGGCAACGTGAGATTTAAACATGCAAACTCCAGTCTAATAATCCAGAAACGATCACAACATTGAAACAAGACATAATACACAAACAAATTCGCATAAAGATGCACGAATTACGCCAATCGATCCAAAGCTCAGAGACACATACCTTGGCGAATTGGAGGAAGTTCTGGGGTTGTTGTTGCAGCGCAGTGATCCCAACACCTTCAGAATCTTTCAAGGAACGTTTTGCACTCTTTAATTCCCCTTGAAACCTTCTGATTCTCCAAAACCGATTGCAAGTCCTTAGTGAATTTTTTGCTTCTTGAATATGCTCCTCCACCCCAATTTCCGTCCCCTAGTCCCTTCCCTTGCATTTACTACTTATAGGGGAACGAATTAGGTCAAGTGAAAGGCCCAAAAAGATCATTGAATCCCTTCTTGCAATTTTGTGAAAATTGAATTTATGCTTGAATTGAAACTTTCTATTTTGATCAAATTTGCTCCAAACCTTTCCAATTAAATCATGCACGTATTTGTATAGGGAATATGGTGTAATTGCTAATTAGATTTGATTGGAATAAGCCTTTAAATCATATCTTTGATTTTCTCTTGATTTATTTGACTTTTAATCACCATTTAAATGAATAAAAATCATATAAAATCAAATAAAACTCTAAAATTCGTGGTAAGTGATTTTAGCAACTTGTATAACTTGTGGACCAAGGTTAGAACTTTAAAAGTTAGGCCCATTTGCAAGAGATCCAATTTAAACCTCTTTTATTTCACATCTTGCCTCCAAAAATTGCTCAACTTTGATCAAACATATCTCACTCAATTTTTAAGCTATGAGGGAGTTCTAGGACTTTTTGGAAACCTCAGGGTGTCCTCTATAAGCCACTTTGGAATATATTTTCCATTTGGAGCTTTTATCTTGATCATATCCTCTTTGCCAAAAAACTGCTTTTGAAGGATGCTTGAAAATGACCTGTAATCTTTTGCATCATACGTCTCAAATGAAGCATTTCTAGCCCTGGCTTGTGAGATAGAAAGTTGTAGGAAATCCAATTTCCTTCAAAATAGGCTTTGAGTGGGGAATTTTTGATGTTCCATGTGAAAGTTATGCCCAGTCAAAGTTGGGTTGACTTTCTCCTAAGAAACCCTAATTTGAACCTTTTTGTATTTGTTCATCTCTGAGTTTCTATTAATGGAATCATGATCAATCTTTGATCAAATGATGGTTATACTCTTATTTACTTTATGTTGACCCAAAATTGAGAGTTTTTGACTTTGCTTTGATTATGGTTGACTTTTAGGTCAAACTAGTTGACTATGGGTTACATGGACCATTGAGGGAGCAAAGCTTTGGATTTGAATCTTGAACTTTGAATCATTGTGAATGGAATATGGAAGGCAAATTTTAGGGTATGACAGCTGCCCCTGTTCAATCTTCTTGAACCTGAAGAGGTAGAAGATGATTGGACACTGAAATGCCCTGAAATTTGCTTGCGTAGGGAAGGAGTTCTGTGGGAGATGGGCTTATAGATGCCACCTATTTGCCTGGAAGGGTACTTGTCTAAAGCATATGCTTTTCAGACCTGGATCATTTGATTGTATCTGAGGAGAGAGGAAGTAATGTCTTACATAAGACCACCTGAAGAGGTTCCTGAATAGGGTATATCAAAGGATTGATGCGAAGAAGCTTAGGCTTTGAACAATGCTTAGGAAGAATGTCTTGGAGAAGACTAACTACGGAGTTCTTTAAAAGAACAAGGTATGTCTAAGAAAAGATTGGATAAATATTTTTAGAAGGCTACCTAGAAAGGCATGATATATCTTAAACAAGACTCACCTAGAAAGGCTCCTTAAAAGGATATGAAACGTCTTAAACAAGATTCACCTGGAGAGGTTGAGGAGGGATTGGATACATGCTTTAAGAAGATTACCTAGAAAGGCATGATATGTCTTAAACAAGGCTAACCTAGAAAAGTTTTTGGAAAGGATGTGATACGTCTTACACAAGACTCACCTGGACAGGATCTTAGACAGGATACGGGATATCTTAAACAAGACTTACCTAGAGAGGTTCCTATAAAGGGGCACGTTACGTTTTAAACAAAACTACCTAGAAAGATTCCAATAAAGGGGCACGTTACGTTTTAAACAAAACTACCTAGAAAGATTCCTATAAAGGACATGAAACGTTTTAAACAAAACTACCTAGAAAGGTTCCTATAAAGGACATAAAACGTTTTAAACAAAACTACCTAGAAAGGTTCCTATAAAGGACATGAAACGTTTTAAACAAAACTACCTGAAGAAAGGTTCCTATAAAGGACATAAAACGTTTTAAATAAAACTACCTAGAAAGGTTCCTATAAAGGACATACAACGTTTTAAACAAAACTACCTAGAAAGGTTCCTATAAAGGACATAAAACGTTTTAAACAAAACTACCTAGAAAGGTTCCTATAAAGGACATGAAACGTTTTAAACAAAACTACCTCGAAAGGTTTAGGATATATCTTAAACAAGATTGCCTAGAAAGGTTAGGATACGTCTCAAACAAGATTGCCTAGAAAGGTTAGGATACGTCTTAAACAAGATCGCCTAGAAAGGTTAGGATACGTTTTAAACAAGACTGCTTGGGAAGGTTGATAATCGTTTTGGACAAGACTACCTGGAGAGGTAAGAAATTCTTTGATTGCTTCTGGATTGTCTTTGAAGAAAGACTTGGAATGAGGTATTAGAATTGTATCTGTTAAGATTGAATCGTTGATACGATCGTATTTGCACTGTAATTGGATGATAACATCCTTTTGATTATGAAGTGACCTGAAAAGGCAGCGTTAGTTTTATGCAATGTCATGATGCATGTGTCATGTAATGAGATTCTCGAAATAAATGAGAATTATGCATGTATGCCGATCCCCCACCGCGGGACGTAAATAGTACGGGCGTGGGAAGATCAATTACGCAACAATGCTCCTTATGTGATACTAGTGTGACTTCCCGAATATCAGAAATTTTGAGAGACGTGCCCCTTAATCTAAAGGAAGGACCTTTAGAGAGAACTCGAGTTTCACCATGTTTTGCCTGATATGCATTGCCCCAGTGTTTGAATTCTTGAAAGATATGCCCCTAGTCAATAGGATCCTTGATTGTAAGTATTGATTAGAATGTGAAGCGGATACTTTTCAGAGTGAGTCATGCGTATCGGTTGCGCCTGACGGACAGTGATTTGCTGAGTACTCAGAATGAGATGATGTCTTCCATAAGATTACCTGAAGAGGTCATTGGACAGAATGGGAAATTGTCTTAAACAAGACTGCGCTTTAAACAAAGCTCAAAGGGATATGTTTGTGCAGAGGGTCAAAAATATTCCTATAGAGGATAAAGACTGTTTTAAGGAATGTGGGGTTTTAAACAAAACTTAGAAAAAAACATCTTGAAGAAGATCACCCTAGAAAGGATGGTGAACTGTCTTAGAGAAGACTCTGTACTTTAAACAAAGTTTGACAAGGTTCTTGGAAGCATAAGAGAAGTTTGAATATGTCTTAAAAGACTAACTGAAAAAGTTAAGAGATGTCTTACAGAAGACTACCTAGAAAAGGTTCTTGGAAAGGAATATGTCTTAGAGAAGACTGTCTGAAAGGGTTTGAAAATGCCGAGAGATAAGAAGGTGGGTCTTTAAAAGACTGTCTAAAAAAGGCTCCTAGAAAGGGTAAGAAGTATTTGAACATATCTTAAAGAAGACTACATGGACAGATTGAGAAATATCCTATAAAGGTTCCTGGAAAGGATGTGAGAGTGGTATTGACGCCATCTGATACTGAGTGACCTTTGCAACATGCCCCCAGGTAATGGACTTGCCCCATGGACTATTCAGCGTCCTTGAGAGACTCCATGAATCTTGATTAGATTGCCCCATGTAAATGGGATAATGACGAGTTATGCCATGTGTACACATTAGCCATCCCAGTCATGCGTAAGAGATGTTTCTTCTTTTGATAAGCTTTTTTTTAAACAAAAAAAAAGCTATTTCGCCTGTCGGATTTTTTTTTAGTCATTAACCATGCCCCATGCAACTTCTCCCTGATGTTTAAACATTTGAATCTATATAGCCAAGTGTACTTCATAATGAAATTCATAAGATGAGAATGCATATGTCTGTCTTGAAAGTTTAAAAACATTTTTTGAGTAAAACAAAGCTTCTTTTTTTTTTGTAAGAAAGTGATATCAACTCAAGAATTATAGTAGACCTTAAGGAGTCGGGATACCTTTGGTAACGATATGCTTTCGAACTAACCATGCTTCAGTTAGGACTTTTAAGAGTTGTAACGTGGCCTGGTTCACGGTTTAAAGAAACAAAGGATAGTGGCTCAAAGTTTATTTGTACCCATCCCCATTTTCGTGATGTTCTTCAGTCCTATGCTCAATTAACTACGCGTTTAAGCTCCAAAAGACTTTGGGAATACTGATGTTTATGATGGTTTAAAAACCCAAGGTTTATTTGCAAAGGCAGTCATCCTCCTTTCTTGTAACATTTTCCTTTTGTCGAGGGTATGTAGTGACCTCTTTTCGACTTTGTTATCCCCAACTTTTGCCTGAACTGTTCGTTTTAAAACTACAGTCAGCGGGATGCCCCAATTTTGCCTAAGTCTCCTTAATAGGTTTTGACTTAGCAGGCCCTTGCATTGCTTTCTTTTTCTTTGCGGACATTGACTGCCGGACTTAATGATGACGGAGAACCATCGGTGATTATGTTCAAAGGAACAGTTTGGAATAATTTAGTTAACTGAGCAGCTACCCTACCCCAGGTTATGTATTAAGGGTTTTATTTTATATGAAGGAAAACTCCTACTTCTTTAGGCTCAAAGGGGTTGACAAGGGATTAACATCCTTATATCTCCGTTATTTAGGAATTGAAACAATGCCTGTACATCGTCGACACGGTCTATTCGAAAGCGTAGTGTATGAAATTATGGTATCATTTTCGTCATTCTCCCTCTAAAGGTGTACGGTTTTAATGAGAGTTGAATATCACAAAGAAGAAAACCAAGTAAAAACACAGTTTTAAATATAGTGAGAACACTAGGAATAAATCAAGACAAACGTAAGCAATGCATTAATGATTATTGTAAAGTACATAGCATATGTCGTAAGACTAATGTTTAAACAAACGGAAAGAAATTGCGAATGAAAACAAAACTAATGGTCTAAGAAATCCTCCTTCTAGCCATCTATGGCATTAGACTTGTGAGGATCTTCGAACTCAATGAGCCCTTCTTCAATCAAATCTTGGATCTTGTGCTTTAACGGCCCACAATCCTCTGTATCATGACCCGGACTATCTGAATGATAAGCGCACCTAGCATGATGCTTGTACCCAGGAGCGGGGTTAACTGGAGCTGAGTATGGAGGTAGCAGAGTTACCAAATTCTTACTGAGCAGACGTTGCAAAGCTTGAAACAGTGGCATGTACAACGGGGTGAATGATCGTTATGGCTTGGACCTCCAGGTGCGTTGGCCACCCTGTTGCTTTTGCTGGTCCCTTTGCTGTGATGCTGGGGTCTGATTACCCATGATTGCCCCCACAGTGTTGGATTCCTTTTTTCCGTCATATGACTTCTTTGTGTGATAGGAACCTGAGGGTGCCCCTTGTATCTTCCCATTTTTGATTCCATCTTCAATTCTCTCACCAATGACTACCAAGTCCGAGAACCCTGAAGATATGCTTCCGACCATCTTGTCGTAGTACGGCCCTTGCAAAGTGCTCATAAATATGTCCACCAGTTCTTTTTCCATTAGGGGAGGTTGGACTCGAGAAGCCATTTCCCTCCACCTTTGGGCATACTCCTTGAATGATTCATCCTTTTTCTGCGACATATTCTGTAATTGCATCCGATTGGGTGCCATGTCCAGGTTGTACTTGTATTGCTTCAAGAACGTATTAGCAAGATCATTCCAGCTTCGAATATAGGATTTCTCCAATTGCATGTACCAGTCAATAGACGCTCCGCTTAAACTCTCTTGGAAGAAGTGTATCATCAGCTTTTGATCGTGAGCATAAGCGGCCATTTTTCGCACATACATGCGCAAGTGATTCCTCGGACACGTGAGCCCTTTGTATTTCTCGAAGTCTGGAATCTTGAATTTGTGTGGGATAGTCAAGTCTGAGACCAAGCTCATTTCGAAGGTATCCACGTCGAAGACATCGTATCCTTCTACCACTTTTAGCCTCTCTTCTAGCGCCTTGATTTGTTCACTGTCCTTGGAGTCTTCCCCAGAGTTAGGAATAGACTGTTGTGTCTGTGGTGCTTGGTCTGTGTTGTCCACCTCTTGTACTCCGTATTGTAGATCCAAGTAATCTTCATCCTTAGGGACATTGTTAACAGGAGTGCAAACTGTGCGGGTTGTCCCTTTCGTTTGTGGAGTGGGGACAAATCCTTCTTGGGAGGTCTTTCCTTTCTCTTGGAATTGGATAGCTCTCCTGACAGATCGGACCTGAGGTTTGTCTTTAGCTTGGGCCAAAGCCTGAAACAAATCCTAGCAGCGGGTTTTCGTCGTTAGGGATCTCATCCTGAACCAGGGTATCCCCAGACTGAACCTCTTTTGCCTTGTCCTGTTTATCTAGGAGGGCCTTCATGAACCCTAGCATCTGAGCCATACCTCCTTTGACCTCTTCCATACTAACCTTCAGTTGATCCACTTCCTCACGAAGGGCGGCTTGATTCTGTTCCAGTTGATCCATTGATTTCTTTTGCTGAAATCTTGTTTGATAAGACGGTCGAGATGTTAGGTTACCCTTCCCAATGGTCCCTTGTTCTGGAGATAGAAGAGAAATCTTCTCTTAATGCCATGAAAATGATGTGTATGCCATGAATGATATGCATGATATCCTTTTTTTCTTTTTTTTTTTGAATAAGATATGATGCAAGAATGCACATGATGTATGATGAATGGAAAAAAGAAATAATAAAAAAAAATAATGATCAACACATATATATACATATAGCACATAATCACATAGGCCCTAGGTTCATAAGTTCATAGGTTCGACGTAGCGGCTCTAGGGAGCCTACCTTTTTATGGGGGGTTCTAGAAGGTCTCATGGGGTCGTTCGTAGCCTCCGAGACTTTTTGTCTCTTCGGATTTTAGAACAACTCAATTTATCCATGAGGTTCGAATTTTTGGGGTAGGTTCTCGGAGAGATCAGCCAAGTATCCAGTCCTGCCCTCAACAAAGTCAAGCCTCGTTTTGGACATTTCCGAATACTCAACCCACTCCGAGTGGAGTTATCAATGAGACTCGTAGGCGATTCGATTCCCCCCTGATCTCAAAGTTAACTCCCACACTTAGGGTTTAACACAACATAAAAAAAACACCAGCAATGCATATAATATACAATCAAACATTTTAAATAAAACATTCAATAAAAAAACAATGACAAAAAAACAAAACAAATAATTAAAATATTTATTATAAAGATGAACCTCCCCCAAACCCTAAAAATGGCAAGTTTGCCAAACCCTAAAATGCGCCAAACCTAAACCCCGCCAAAACCTATAGGAGCATAGTATTCACTATTTAAGTTGTCCCCAGCAGAGTCGCCAGCTGTAGCAACCTGCCTAAAAATTTAATGTTTAGAGTCGCCACCTATTCTACCAAGGCGAATAGGAAACCTCGCGCAATTAAAAGATTAGGGTAAGATACTATATTCAGGTCGAGGGAAGGTGTTAGGCACCCTCAACCCTTTCCTAAAGGCTAACATTTCAAAGATAAAGGTTTATGGCAAGGCTTATAAAGAAAGGTGACAGAGAGTAATAAGAGGTAAAGGCTAATTATTTGAACACGATTAGAGTTTGGAAGAGGGGGACTCGCCTTGTTGCCAAGTGCCTACGTATCTCCTTAGGGAGAATCAGAGTCAACGTAGTTTGGGGGACGGGTTGTATGCCCTTGGAGTTTGAAATTTGATTTGATATGGTTTTGGAGGCCTTTGAGTAGCCTATCGTAGTTTTGAATGAGGATGAAAATCCGTAGTTTGATATTGAGGTTTTGAAAGGTTTGAAATGTGTTTTGAGGTTTGGGCGTACAACCCTGATTTAGTTTTGCACTATTAACCGCAACGATCAATATATTCGATCGCCATAGTTAACAGATTTGAAATTGCATCGTTACCAATTTTAATCAATTGATCTGATTATTACTAATAACGAATTAGGATATATTTTATAATTTTTAATAATTAGTTTGTATCGTTACCCCTCGTAATCGATCGATTCGATTAAAAAGAATAACGAATTAAAGTTAGAAAAAGAAGGGTTAATCATCGCAATTAATAAAATAATTGCAACCATTTAACCAAATAGGAATTAATTACATTTTAATTAAATAACCTTTTAATTAAAATTTATTGTTGACCATAGCGATTAATTGATTTAATCGAAACGAACAACAAATTGAAATTTTAACATTCTTAATATATATTAACATATTTATAAAAATAAATTATTATTATTATTATTATATAAATAAATTTTTAAAAGGATTTAAATAAAACATATAAATTAATTAAAATTAATTTAGTTATTAGGGTTTTAATTCAGTATGGCAGTTAGTAGGGTATATGGCATGGGTGTTCATCCTGGGACGTAGATCTAAGATGAGTGAGAATCCTATGGTTCAAATCAGAGGGTGCATGGTGGGACTTAGAGCTGCAGGCGCATGGAATCAAGGAGAGAAATTCAGAAAAATAAATGAAAGGGCCAGGGATCGAGCCCTTGACCCTTGGGGTAAGCGCGTGCCAACTCAACTATGGCATTGTTGTGTTAAAAGAGCGCATCTCAATTATTATATATAAAAAAGAGAAATCATGATAACCAAAACGCGCGCGGAATTCAAAATAGCCAACCGGACGATGACACGTTATCATCTTCCACCCCAGACCTGCAAAACCTGTGAATTTTTGCTACGGATTTGCTACGAAAACGTTCGTAGCCTGTGGACCTGGAAAAATAGTGAATCAAACATGCTTGCATATAAACTTTTCGCGACACCCCTATCCTATTCGTTTGAATCATGCGAACTCAACCATGTGATTAATTTGATCTAATTTTACTCCTATTGAAAACCCATAATTCAAACCCTAGAAACCTTGCTCGGACGTTAATGGCAACGTGAGATTTAAACATGCAAACTCCAGTCTAATAATCCAGAAACGATCACAACATTGAAACAAGACATAATACACAAACAAATTCGCATAAAGATGCACGAATTACGCCAATCGATCCAAAGTTCAGAGACACATACCTTGGCGAATTGGAGGAAGTTCTGGGGTTGTTGTTGCAGCGCAGTGATCCCAACACCTTCAGAATCTTTCAAGGAACGTTTTGCACTCTTTAATTCCCCTTGAAACCTTCTGATTCTCCAAAACCGATTGCAAGTCCTTAGTGAATTTTTTTCTTCTTGAATATGCTCCTCCACCCCAATTTCCGTCCCCTAGTCCCTTCCCTTGCATTTACTACTTATAGGGGAACGAATTAGGTCAAGTGAAAGGCCCAAAAAGATCCTTGAATCCCTTCTTGCAATTTTGTGAAAATTGAATTTATGCTTGAATTGAAACTTTCTATTTTGATCAAATTTGCTCCAAACCTTTCCAATTAAATCATGCACGTATTTGTATAGGGAATATGGTGTAATTGCTAATTAGATTTGATTGGAATAAGCCTTTAAATCATATATTTGATTTTCTCTTGATTTATTTGACTTTTAATCACCATTTAAATGAATAAAAATCATATAAAATCAAATAAAACTCTAAAATTCGTGGTAAGTGATTTTAGCAACTTGTATAACTTGTGGACCAAGGTTAGAACTTTAAAAGTTAGGCCCATTTGCAAGAGATCCAATTTAAACCTCTTTTATTTCACATCTTGCCTCCAAAAATTGCTCAACTTTGATCAGACATATCTGACTCAATTTTTAAGCTATGAGGGAGTTCTAGGACTTTTTGGAAACCTCAGGGTGTCCTCTATAAGCCACTTTGGAATATATTTTCCATTTGGAGCTTTTATCTTGATCATATCCTCTTTGCCAAAAAACTGCTTTTGAAGGATGCTTGAAAATGACCTGTAATCTTTTGCATCATACGTCTCAAATGAAGCATTTCTAGCCCTGGCTTGTGAGAAACAAAGTTGTAGGGAATCCAATTTCCTTCAAAATAGGCTTTGAGTGGGGAATTTTTGATGTTCCATGTGAAAGTTATGCCCAGTCAAAGTTGGGTTGACTTTCTCCTAAGAAACCCTAATTTGAACCTTTTTGTATTTGTTCATCTCTGAGTTTCTATTAATGGAATCATGATCAATCTTTGATCAAATGATGGTTATACTCTTATTTACTTTATGTTGACCCAAAATTGAGAGTTTTTGACTTTGCTTTGATTTTGTTTGACTTTTAGGTCAAACCAGTTGACTGTGGGTTACCTGGACCATTGAGGGAGCAAAGCTTTGGATTTGAATCTTGAACTTTGAATCATTGTGAATGGAATATGGAAGGCAAATTTTGGGGTATGACATAGTGCACACTGGAATATTGGTCGCTGCACTCAAGAAGTTTTGATTAATAATAAAACGAATCAGCTTACTCTTGGGGTAATTAACACCAAGACTGGAAACTAATTTGAAGCCTCTAAGAACCGAATTCAAAGCCCAAATGTGATGGCAACTCCCATCACCCACCAATAAAGTGTCATCCGCATATTGAAGGAGATCAACCTTGCAAATACCATTAATATTAATCCCTCTAAAATTTTCCACCATAGTTGATCTTCTAACTAACTTCGTCAGTCCCTCCGCCGCCTACACAAAAAGAAAGGGAGACAAAGGATCACCTTGTCTAAGACCCCTACTCACCATAAACTCCTTAGTCGGGCTACTATTCACCAAGACCGACATATGACTATTGAAAACCGTCGCTTCCATCCACTTCATCCATAAATCCCCTAAATCGAACCTCCCCGTCATATTCCTAAAAAAATTCCCACTTACTTTGTCATAATCTTTTTCAAAATCAACTTTAAAAAGAATGCACTCTTTCTTCTCCTTACGAAAGAAATCAACCAATTAATTTTCCACAATAACTCCATCGAGGAGTTGCCTACTCGGGACAAAAGCCGTTTGACACTCGGAGACGACATCGTTCAACACCAGTTTCAACCTCGAAGCTAACAACTTTGCCAAACACTTGTACAAGCATCCCACCAAACAAATAGGCTGACAATCATCTAGACCTATCAGATTTTCAACATTCGGAATTAAAGTCAAAAAGGAAGAAGTGATAGATTTGGACAACAACATGTACCTGTGTGTTGTACCCCAATTTTTGACCCTAAGATCCCACATCATTTTGTACATATTATGGTCATCATCATCATTATTATCATCATCATTATTATTTATATATCATTTACTAACAAAATATACAGAAAAAAAGAGATTGTGTTTTGCTTGTTGCTTGTTGCTTGTTGCTTGTTTCCCAAGTGTAATACGATGAACTGACTTTATTTGAAATGTGCGGTTAAGCAAGAGTCGCCACCGACTTTTATTTTCTCCAAATATTGGAAAGGCTAAAAGAACAGGAAAAACCTTTTAAATAAAATAGGGTTCGGGGGGTAATTATGCAAAGGGAAGGTGTAAGACACCCTTTGCATCCATGGTTTTCCATGGGCTCTTAATTGCTTTGCTCGTTTTTTGAAAAGAAATGTAGAAGAAGAAAGCGGACTTTAGCTCGTAAATGAGCGTAGCCATTTTGAAGATTTATGAGAAAGAATATGAAAGATTTTTAAAGCAAGACAAAGCAATTAGGGGCAATTACCTTATAGTTTGAAAAATGAGTTCTTTTAGCCTTTCAGGATGAAAGGATCTATCCTTGCCATAAGAGGGCAGGAAGCCTTTCATTTAGAGGTTGAAGGGTCGTCGCATTATCATTCGCCATAAGACTGACCCATGCCATAGAGAGGCAGGTAGTCTAAGGGAAGGATCATAATAGCCTTTTTGTAGGCAGCCAGAGGACACCTCAGCCTTTTCGTAGGCAACTTCCGAGGGTCGAGATCATGTTTAGTGTATCGAAGGCAGCATCATTAGGGACCCATGATCTTAATCGAGGCAACATGGTTGAGGTATCCTCGTATTCGAGGGACTGGCTATTCTGCAAAAAAACACAAGGCAACAAGGCAACAGGCAACAGACAACAGGCAACAGAGAGGTCACCCCAAAAGTGTGCGTGTGTGCACCAATCACGTGATCAATTCAGAATATATTATCTTATAATGATTAAGTGATGCTAGTTTAATTCAGGGTTGCACTCCCTAAAGTTACTAACCACAACAATTGATAAACAAATATAATTAAAGCAAATACGGGGAAGGGGAAAATGAAACCAGCGGAGGAAAGGGGAATTGAAACCAGCGGGATAATAATATTAATAGGTCTAACATGAGTAATAATTAATAGTAGGGTTTAGGGTTACCGATATTCGAAGTTTTGGCAATTGGCAAACCGTGAAAAAAAGTGGAAAAAATAGAAAGCAAAATAGGGTGAGTGCATTATCAGTTCGGAGGCAAACCTTGCTAACCCTAAAAAATAAGAGGATAAAAGAAATTAAAATAAATAAATAAATAGGCACTTAGCTTGGAATTTGATCTAATATGGTTGGCGGTCGGAGGAAACCTCGGGGTTAACCCTGAAAAAGGGCAAAGGCAGAGGCAGAAAGAAATGTGAGTGTATGCACAGTTCAAGACAGGTTTAAAGGGTAAACCCTAAAAATAAAAGGAAACAAAATAGACTTTGAAATTTAATTGAATACTTAGCTTCGGATTCTGAAGGCGCGTAGTCGGAAAGCGTTTGAAAAGTAACCCTGAAAAGGCATAGAAAAAGAGGAAGATTTTCAGTGTAGGGTCAATTCTCGTAAACCTTAATTCGGGCGTAAATTGAATAAAGTAACGCAATCGATTTAATTAATTATTGGTTTCGCAACCTAATTAATTAAATCGAAGAAAGAGAATAAAATCAGGTAAAAACATTTTTTATGAATTTTTGGAATTAAAAGAAAGTATATATGAATTATTGAAAATATATAAATAAATGTAATTAAAATAAATAAATATGATATTAAGAAAATAAAATAATTTAAATAAAATAAATATTGTTAATTATAAATAAATAAATAAATAAGAAAAGAAAAATAAATAAATGTATAAAGAAAATAATTTACATAATATAAATATTTTATTATGTTTTTGAAAAAAAGAGAAGTTAGAAAAGAATTTTTTTTTTTTTTTTTAAGGTTTGTAACCAATAATATATATAAATATATAATAAAACTAGTTTATGTAATAAAAAATAAAAAAAAAATTAAGATTTTCTTAGCTGGTAATCTGGTGTGACACGTCTCTGATGAACCATGATGCACCCTCGCTACCAGAGACGCTGGATAAGCTTTGATCGAGATCTCACGTTTGCTATGCGAGAGAGCATGAGATGCGCGTACAGCCTGACACACGTGATCTGCGTGGCCACCCCAACAGAAGGCGCGCTTTTCCTTTTTGAATCGGGCCAGTAGCGTCTCGCCACCTCATCATCTCTTTCAATGAAACCTGCAAATAACCCTTTTGCAGCGCTTTTTGTAGGTTAGCTGTAAAAACTCCTATCTATTACACCTGTTCATTGTTAAAACGACCATACATGCGCCAAAATTAAAAAGTGAACCATGGCTTGACTCGATTCATCTCCCTGAATTTGTTCATGGCCTTAATTTGGCCTAATTCCACCTGCAACGTGAAGCCCCAAAAACAAACCCTAATACCCAACAATGGTGATTCAACATCTATCCATGCAAACTTTAAATTAATGACTCAGAAACATTCTACTCATTAAAGATAACAATAATATGCAGTCTAAATTCATGTATGGTATGCAAAATCACAAAATCGAAGTCAATAAAAATCGGCCAAACCGTGATGAATTGAGAGCGGTTCTGGAAGTTTCAGCCTGGGTGACCGATTTGAATCCCTTCAATGATCTTCCAAGAACGTTTTGGAATGCTTAAACTGTTTCGAATTGAGCTAGAACCTGAAAATCAAATTTTACTTTTTCTTGAATTTTTGAGCTCGGATTTTAGGGTTCTTGAGGCAATTGTTAACCTAAACATTCCCAATATATATATATATATATATATATATATATATATATATATATATATATATATATATATATATATATATATATTGGGAAGGTTTAGGTTAACAATTGTGGGGAAAATCTTGTTGAAACATGATTTGCAAGCTAAGGAGATTTGATTGAAAATATGCCATGGAAACTTTCTAAAATTCTTCAATATTTGATTCAATCTTTCCAAATATACAATGCATGAAATTTGATTATATATTGGAGTAAATGTAGATTGGATTTGATACCAAACAAATTTTCTCACAAATCTTTTGATTTTTTCTTAATTTTATTGAATTTTAAATGAATAAAAATTCCTATAAAATTAATTAAAACCAAATAAATTCGTGGCCAATGATTTATGGGCTCTCAATACCATAAGGAAGGAGTTTGGATCTTAAAAATGTAGGCCCATTTGCAAAAATATTTTAATTCTTTCACATTTTCCCCTCCAAAATAGTCCAACTTTGACAAGGCCTATCTCTTTCAATTTTTGAGGTATGGAAGTGTTCTAGGACTTTTTAGAAACCTTAGAGAGTCCTCTAACCAGTGTCTTTGGTCTCATATCAAAATAATTTTCCATGCTCCTTGTGTATCCTTTTGAAAAAAATGACTTTTGGTTGACTTTTGAAAAGGACCTATAATGTTTTAGTCCATATCTCTCAAATGAAGCATTTTTAGACTTGGCATGTGAGAGACAAAGTTGTAGAGAATCAAATTTCCTTCAAGATGTTTTTGGATGGAAAATTTCTGATGTTCCATGTGAGAGTTATGACTGGTCAAAGTTCAGTCGACTTTCTCCTATGAAAACTCTAATTTAGAAAATTTTTTGAATTGTTGATTTTTTATCTTTCCTTGATGAACCATGATCAATACTTGATCAAATGGTGAATGATACTTCAATATTAGGATCTTGACAAAAAAACAGGATTTTTGACTTTACTTTGCCCACAGTTGACTTTTAGGTCAACCCAGTCGACTGTTGACTTTTTGAATATTTGAGTGATCAATCTTTTAAACTGAGACTTGATATTTGTCATAGAGGTAATGTGATATATGTTGAGCCATATAGGATGCCTTGGAGCCATTGATTCACTGATTTTCCTTTGAACAAACCAAACCCTAGTTTCTGAGCCTTGTGTAGGAGAGTGTGTCTTAGAGCTTTGTGTATTGATTTGAATTTGAATAGGTGAAATAGTATGGGTAAATTTTGGGGCATGACACCAAGGTAGGTGATTGATCAAGAAGCTCAGGCAAGATTAGGGCTTTGAGATCCAAAAAGGATTTCAAACATTCTCATATGCTCAAATGATCACTCCCATCAAAATCCAAGTTCAAGAGTGGCTCAATTCAAGATCAACAACTTCCAAATTCATCTTGTGCACAAATTAGGGTTTTTGACCTAATTCATCTGGGAAGTTAACTTTTAATCAGGACATGGCTCCATAGCTCAAAACATGATTCAAGGGTCTTAAATTCAACATTATAATCCACTCACATCACTCATTTGAAGAGAAGAGCTTGATACAATTGGAATCCACAAGGATGTAGTTCATCTAAAAAAAGTCAACTGTGCAGGTCAGCCTTTGACTTTTGAGAAATTTGGTCAACTATGGGCTTTTGAAGATCAAAATCATTAACATATGATTATTGAAGTCATTTGATCAAGAAAAATCAAGAAAATCAATCAAGAATCAAAAAGTCAACAAAAGTCAAAGTTGGAAAATTCAAAGACATAGAAAAATTTTAAGTATTTTCAAGTGTTTTAGTCATAACTTCATGGGCAAGTAACTTCAAATTTCAAGTATGCAACTAAAACAACTTTCAACGTTAATGTTGTAGATCTTGATCCAATGAACAACTTTGTCACATATAAATTTTTCCCAAAAAATGAATCATTTGAAAGTTATGGGATCATGAAGTTTCTAACAAAAGACTTAGAAATTTTCTAAGTGTTTTAACCTAGATTTCTTCCAACTTTGTGACCAATTTTCACCTAGTTCCAAAAGGATTTTGAAGAAACAACAAACAAGTGGATTGAATTATGTAGCAAAGGCTTTCCAAATAGACCATTATCATGAAATTTCAACACTTGAGCTAAGCGTTATGAATTTGTGAATAAGGCACCATAACACTTGAATTTCAAAGCATGAACTTGAAGAACCATGATCCAAGCTTATCCAAATTTGCAATAATAAAGCCAAGACAAGTCCATTAACTTGTTTAACACCCAATAATCAGATGATTTCATAAACTTTTGAGCTATGATCCAATTGTTTCAAGCATTGTCCATTGAAGTTATCCATTTCAAGACTAAAGTTCACACTTTCATTTTGGAAAAGCAATGATTTTTGCTTTGTCAATGCCTTGATCTCCCAACTTGTTTCCATCTGAACACAAGCAAGTCAAAAGCATCAAGAAATCTCTCTACATCCAACAACTTCAGAAGCATGCTTGTACTTGCACATTGAAACCACAGTTTTCACATAACTTTGCATTTGGCTCCAAACCAAACCATAGACTTGAATTTCAAAATTTCGGTTGCTTCAAGATCTCAGGCCTCTTGCTTATAAATAGGGAGGCCATTTGCAATAGAAATGCACCAATTCACAGCACAAATACACCTCAAATCTCTCTCAATTTCAGAATTGGTCAAAAACTCCATTTTTGAGCTTTGAAGTCCTTAACTTTGAATCTCTCATCTCTTGTAATCTCTCAAACTAACCATCCAAACACCTTCCAAATACCATATAGAGTCTTCTGTATGCACTGAATCACAACTGTAACTCAAAAATCCAAACCTCCATATCCAGCTTGTTCTTTATTGTAGGTTGAGGTCTCTAGATCAATCCAGGCATTTTCAATCCAAAGTAGGCATTGCAATAGCTTCTTGGGAGTCAGCGAAGCTAACAGGATCATTACAACACTTCCAGACTTCCCTTAATCCAGGTTTCGATCTCCAGTTTCAGAGGTACAAAACTCAACTTTGAACTCTATGGTTTAAGCATCAATTATTGCATTTCATGATACTATTTTTAAAAAAATTATTTGTTATACTTGTTTCATAGATTCCATGCAGCTTCCCTTCCCACTCCTATGATGCACCTTCACCATGTTGACCCTCCGATCTTCACGCTGTCTGATCCAATGCACCCAAAAACGCAGACCCATGGTAGTCCTCTCAGAGTTCCTCCGCACCAGATCCTGCACGCCCAGCTATGTCTTTTTTTTATTTCTCCTTTTTTTTAGTTTGTTTTGATTGCTTTTATTATTTCTTTTCCTAATTTTCTTTTTCTTGTTTTTTTTTTAAAAATTTAGAATGTTTAGGTTAATTAGTTAGATAAATTAGGTTTAATTAATTGGTTTAATTTAATTAAATATTTTTATTTGTTTTATTTAAGTAGTAATTAGATTAATTATTTGATTAATTAGGTAATAAATTAATAACTTTATATTAATTTAGAGTTCGGGCTAATTGATTTATGATTTAATTTTGTAATTTAAAATTGAATTAGATTAATTAGGCTAATTAACTTAATGATTTAGTTGTAATTTTAGGTTTGTTGTCATTAGCCTCATAAACCTTGTTTAGGTCACAATAAGTTTTCTTGGTAAAAACCTCTAAGGTTTAGATCAGGGTTTTAGGGTTTCTAACTTTTCTGATTTTTTCTGCCTTTTGCTTCTTCGTTATAACTTTTTACCCTTGCCTTGCAGGATTACAAGTTTATTTTTGCCCCTTTCAGGTTTTCAGGGCTAACCAAGATCTTTCAGCCACGCGCCTCACCCGACAAAAAGCTAAGTTTTCTAATTTCTTTATTTAAATAACATTTTTATTTTATTTTGCCTTATAAAATATAAATTAGGGTTTACTTTCAAATATTGATGAATTCCTCCTACACTCACCCTTATTATTTTCTGTTTAATTCTCAGATGTTCAGAGTCAATAGAAGGTTCGAGGAAGATCAAGGCTCAAGATAAAGATAATTAAATTCATTTTTCTTATTTTCTGCTTTAATTCCCCCATCCCCGCAGGTGTTTATTGTAATAACGTAGGAACTTTTATTTTTCTGCCTTTAATTTCTGCAATTTTAAACTGCGTGGTAAGTAATTTAGGGAGTGGTAACCATGAATTGAACGTAGATCACCTAATTACAAGATAAATATCATCGAATTTAACCACATGATTGTGCACCCACACACCTTTAGGGTAACCCTTCTTGTTGCCTATTGCCTTATATTGTTGCCTTGTTGCCTCTAAGTATACTAAATAGTCAAGTCCCTCGATTCCGAGGATACCTAAAGCAATGTTGCCTGTTGCCTTTAAAGTTATTGAAACTCCCTTGATGTTGCCTCAGAAACATGATGATTGTCCCAATTGCTAAGGTATCCTCGCATGATGCCTAAAAGATTAATGACTATTATATCTTTCCCTAAAGACTACCTACCTCTATATGGTAGGGACAGTTTGATGGCGAACTATTATTCTCGAAGACCCGATACATCCAATTGAAAGACTTTCTGCCCTCTCATGGTATGGATAGACTCTTTCGCCCTGAAAAGCTAAAAGAACAAATTTCAAAACTTAGGGTAGTTACTATTAATTGCTTGCTCTTTTTCAAATTCAAATTCAAAATCTTTTCCCACTTCTTTTCAAAGAAACTTTTCAAAAAGACTACGCTTATTTACAAGCTAAAGTTCTTATTCAAATTTCTATTCACACCCCGCTTTTCAAACAATTCAAACATTTTGAAAACAAAGTGAGCTAAGCAATTAAGAGCCCATGGAAAACCATGGATGCAAAGGGTTCCTTACACCTTCCCTTTGTATAACTTACCCCCCGAACTCAAAATCTTTTTAAAAGGTCTTTTCCTGTTCTTTTAGCCTTTTGAAATATACATCATATGCCTACCATGAAGAAACTCTCAAAGGATGAAGAAGCTAAACCTGCATGCCTTACAGAATGCTCCATTGGAGAAGATGAAGACATCCAAAAATACTTGATCAAGCATTAATTGATCATGTTGAAAAACCAAGGGAACTGAATACATTGGGTTGTTGCTCATAAAGTGTTTCATTTTTACTGATGTTGATCAATGTGTCATCAACTTTATGATCAGTATCGAAGAAGAAGATGAAGATCATGACAAGAAGCAGCAAGCAAGAGCGTTGTCTCTTAATATGCTTATCAAAAGATGAAGAGGATCTCATCCAGAAGTTCAAGAATAGAAGACTACAAGATTATGTATTATTCTTGTAATTAATTGTAAAACACATAGAGTTGTTGCTCGAAGTGTGTTATATCTTAGGAAACTTCTGATAGATTGTTTAGGCTCCATAAGTGACTTCTAGTCAGTGAGTCGTAAACATATGTATTGAGAATAGGAGATCATCTGCTTAATTAAGAAGCACACCCATAATCTCTGGTAGATAGATGAATGTTATATCTTGCTAAGATCACTGAACGGTTCATCATCTGTAGTCAGTCACAGCAGGCAGCTGTGCAAGGAGTTAGTCACAACGGGTTATTGTGCAGGTTACTAGTGTGATGAACGTTACATCCTGCTGGGATCACTGAACGGTTCAGTCAACTATGGTTTAGTCACTCGCGGGTAGCTTGTGCAGGGTTCTTGAGTCAATGGACGTTATATCTCGCGGAGATCATTGAACGGGTCATTGTTCAGATGGTTAGTCACAACAATTGGCTGTGCAGGTTATTAGTCACGATGGAGGTTCGTGCAGTTGTAATCATGGTTTGATTATAGTGGATTAAGACCTCTGTTGAGAGGAAAATCTCCTGAAGAAGGTGGACTGAAAGTAGCCTTAGTTAGAAGGTGAACCAGGATAAAAATGAATGTGTCTTTTACTTTCTGCACGTATTATTTTAACATAGAACTTCCAAAGCCTTAATCTGCAGAACTGTACTGAACAAGTCAGAAGTTCTGATATCCATTAAAAGTTAAATGAACATCTTATTGGTTATATATTCTTCATGCTTCCGCAACATTAAAGCATAATCCAATAGATGATAGTGAAAGAACAGACGTTAAGGAAAAGAAAGGGAAATTTTATTTGATAAAGAACACAATTCAATCCCCCCTTTCTTGTGTTTTTCTCCACCTTCAGATTGTTCATGTTAATCATTTAATTTGAATTTGAAAATCTAGGGTTCTTCACATTTTCTGGAAAATTAGAGAACTACAGTTAATATAAATGAACAAATGATACATGGTTGAGTTCGTGATTAAATTCAGAACATGTTTGCCTTTTACATTTTTGAAAATGGTTGAGGTTTGATGATGTTGCATTTCCAAAAAATCATAGTATCGTGAGTTTGAAGATGAAGTTTCATTTTTGAATTCATGGGCTTATTTTATTTTATCTTTAATGCAATGTCTTTCATAAACGACTTCATCATTTGGCTTAGTTGGTTTGTGTGTGTGTTTGAGGCGTGTGTATAAGGGTGTGGGTTCGATCCACCGCTTTTGCACTTTTGAAATTTATTTTCATTTTAAAACCAATCAGAAATGAGTTTCATATATTATGTTGTGGTTATGCCTTATGATCACCAACTTGCGTTTGGTCCAATGGTCAAGTTTTGAGCTGTTGAAGGCGAGGGCGTGGGTTCAAGCCTTGCCAAGTCCAAAATCAATTTTTTTACTACTTTTTTACTTACTCTATTTTTTAATAACTTTGACATTTATTTTAAAATAGAAAACCTAAACACTTTGACTTGAAATTTTACACACTTCTTATTTATATTATCTATTTTACTAATATAATTTAAAAATCCAAGATTATTTATTATTTAGTCATGTTAAAATTAAAACAAAAACAAGTATTTTTATGTTTTTAAAAGCCTTTAAATTCACTTCCTTTTAATATTTTCACCAACTAAACTCTTGTATATTTTTGTGTGAATTTATTTTAGGGCTAGGTTAAAGTCTCTTTGATGATACCATGTACCCTTAGACCCACTCTCCTTTAAAGCTTGGTATTTTAATCATTTTAAAATCAATTAGGTTTGGGTGTGGTTCTAAAAACCCTAATCTTTAAAAAATCCTGCGTTGAATCTTTGATCTTTAGCTTCATCAGGTTAATATAACTTGTTTGCTTTGATCTCTCCTTGTTTGTGTACTTGTACATACTTGTTGATATTTTTATCATTGTACACTTCTTCTTTATAGTATTATCATTGTATATATACATTATTTATAAACTCACATGCATGAGATATCCATCCATCATCTTCATTCATACATGAACTGATTCTAAGGTATAAACATCATTCTACCTATCATCATTTGAGTTTACATTGATCTCTTTGTTATACTCACTTGTTTACTTTTGTGACACATGTTATCACACACACTTCAGGTATCCATGATTGATTTCTTAATTTGTTGTTTAAATATCCAAGGGAATGGGAATGGTATTGACTAAAATTGTCAAGATACTCAATCTCTCTTCCAATCTGTTTTATCTTTGTGCTTGGTATTGTTAAAGTTTTGCACCCAACCTGCTTTGAAAATTGTTTTGTATTGTTAAAGCTCAACCTTTTTTAAATCAACCATTGGTTTTGTATCGTTAAAGCTCAACCAACCTCTTTATTTAAACCCTAGCCTTGTATTGTTAAAGCTTGGCTCCTTTTATTAAAACTTGTTAAGTATTGTTAAAGCTTAACATTTTAAAAACCCGTTGGGTGTTGTTAAAGCTCAACACCCAAAAAGATTTTGGCCACTTGGCCTTTTATTTTCCTTTTAAGAGGAACTACAAAGTCTATGACTTCCCTATTGCACTTAAGGAGTATGTAGGCTTGAGATGCGATATCTTACCGAGCTCACTTTTAAAACTTATTTTCTCATCCCCCACTCTATTTAAACTAAAACCCATAAACACAAAAAAAGTTTTAATAACAACAATGATGGGCTTTTGATATATAGTCCAAAATGAACTACAAGTGCACAGCCTATCGAAGTAACATATAAGCTTAACGAACCACAGAGACCAATCGTCAATCTATCAACTCTATTGCTAAGGTTCTTATCTAAGATAAATCAATACAGTGGAATAAGTGCGGTGGAAGGAATTTAAAGGGATAAAGTAAATAGCAGATAAAAACAACGAGATCTTATCTAAATCACGTAGATCAGACAATGTTCCAGTCATACATGTATAAAATTACTTCTAGGGCAATATTTTCTACTTATAGAAAGGAATTATTTAACGGGAACTTTTCGCTTTCGTGTACTAAGAAACGAGTTTACACTTTAATCATGTCCTTTTATTGTCACTTATAAAAGGGTGCTTTCCGCGTTAAAATATGTAAACCTATTTTTAAGAAATCAATTACTTGTCTTAGTAGAAAAGTGATTTTAACTTGGAAGATTTAATTTAAAGAAATTCTTGGATTTAGGCCAAGAATCAGATTTCAAACCCATAAACACGTTCGAAAACAGTTTCAAAATCGTTTTCTAAAAATGTGTCAAAAATCCCTAGTTAACCAAACGAAATACTTTCGCTCTTTTTGTTCGGTTAAGAACTAATCTAGTTTGATCTTAAATAGGGATGAATTTCGATCTTACCCATAAACATTAAACACAGTAAAATAGTATTAAAAGTTAAAACATCCCCAGTAGTGTTTCTATTAGTATAACATCAGAACACAATCGTGATACGATCCTTACATTCTAACCCTTATAAAATTAGCCAGACATGGAAATAAATGCAAGCCTATAAAAGCGTGTAGGCATGGTAAGAGCAAGAAAGTAAATAAAGTAGAGCAATTGTGCGACCCTATAAAATGTGTAGGCTATGATAAGAGTGGTTAAGTAAATAGTGCGAGCCTATAAAACGTGTAGGCTATGATAAGACCGAGAAATAAATAAAATAAAAGCGACTAAATAAAAAGCCTGCTCCAACGGGAGTCTTTAGTTCTGGTACAAGGAAAGTAAATGCGGAAATGAAAATGTGATATGATGAACTTCAACCAAAGTGCTCCAAACCCCGATTACAAACTTAATCTACACCACAACAGCTCTTCGATGTGAAGGGATTGTCACTTTACAGATACTGATGGTATATGGCTTAAGTAATAACTAAGCTTGGATGAAAAAAACAAAAATGAAATGAAGTTCCTATTTATAGAAGTTCCTGAAGTTGCGTAAAGACGAGCATGCCCCTCAACTCCTTCTGAGCGGGAAACATTTTATGAAGGCCGCACCCGCGGAGGGGGGGGGGGGGTCCGCGCCTGCAGAGCAGGCTGTCATACCCCAAAATTTTCCCACTATATTTCAAGATAGTTTGGCTCAGGTAGTCTCTATTGGCTCACACAATCTCTAATTGCAAGCATTAGCAAGGAGGGCCAAAATTAGGGTTTTGATTTAATCAAGAAAAATGGGATCTCTGATACCTCAAGTGAACTTCATGACCTCTCATATGCCTCAAATTATCCTCATGCCAATTTTCAAACCCTAATTCACAGGATTGCCCAGTCAATGGCCCAAACGATCAACAATCGACTAGTTTGACCTAAAAGTCAACCATGGTCAACATACAGTCAAAGCTTCTGATTTTTGGTCAACATCAACATTTTGAAATCACATTCATCATTTGATCAAGGTTTGATCATGATTTATTAAGAAAAGCTCATAAAACAACAAAGCTCATAGTTTCTAAATTAGGGTTTTCAACTAAAAGTCAACTCAACTTTGACCAGCCATATCTCTCTCATACTTTCTCAAAAATTCCTCAAATAAAGCTCATTCTAAAGGAAATTTGATTCTCTACAACTTTGATGTTGGCCCCAAGGTCAAGAAATGCTTCCGCATAAGAGATATGAGCCAATACATTACAGGTCCTTCTAGAAGATCGCAAAAAGCTGTTTTCTTCCAGGAGCCATATCTTCAATATAAAATCTTCAAATGCAAAAAAGCTTCCAAGGTGACTTGTAGAGGACATCTTGAGGTTTCCAAAAAGTCCTAGAACATCTCCATACAAAAAAAAATGAGTGAGATATACATTGTTGAAGTTGGGTAATTTTGTGAAAATGCATGAGAGACAAAATGGGGAATTTTGAGTTTTTTAACTAAATGGGCTTGAATCATTAATCTCAAACTTGATCCATGAATTATCCATGACTCATAAATCATTCAATTTATTTTTAGAATATATTTTTTAATTTATTTTGAATTTAATCATTTAAATTCAATTTAAATTGAATAAAATACTTAAAAATAATCAAAGATCACATTTTATTCTAAACTTGATTCAATATCTCATCAAAGATCAATGCAAATAAAAAAAATCGTTTGGAAAGATTTGAGGCAAATTTAGCAAATTTCAATCAAAAGATCAATCAAGAATCTCCCACATTCCAATCATATCCAATCATGGATTTCTTTCTCTTTTTGTAACCCTAACACACTCCTATAAAGGTTGATAACATATACAACAGAGGGGGATGAAAAATAAGGTTTTGGGAGCCAAGAGAAGTCATAACCGAGCTCTTGAAATTGGAAGAAAATTGGATTTCGAAGTCAAGATTACACCTTCCTCAAGGAGATTTGAAGATTCTGAGGCGTTCCTGGGTGACTTCTGAAGCTTTCTCAATCCTTTTCGAGGTCCAAAACATTCAGAATCGTGACCTATAGAACACGGTTTGCTTCAGTTTTCTTGACCTTCGATTCTAGTGTTTTACGTATCATAAATGAAATTAGATTGCATAATATCGTTTGTTATGATGATTGAAAGCTGTTTGTATAGTTTAATTGAGGCTTAGGTGCGTATACGAAGATTCACCATTGTTAGGTTTCCGAAGCTTCAAATTGGGAACCAGGGATGTAGGCAAAATTAGGTCGCATTAAGGATACTATCGTGTTCATAGCGTAATCTGTAATCGAATCGTTGGTTTCTTTGATGTTTATATGTCGTATTGTATGAGATGGGAACTTGCAGGGATTAGCTATGGAGGAATCCGTAGCTAAATGGCAGCGATATCGTGGCAAAAATTCAATCCTCGTGAGGAAGATGACGAAGCCTGGGCGCACAGGTTATATTTCAAAATTTCAAATGGACGTATTTTTTTATATATTATATGTTGTTCATTTGTTAGCAGCGAAGTCAAAAACGGCGTAGTGGCAAAAGGGATGCGTCTTGAAGCCATGATGCGCAGGAGCACTGGATCGATCCTTACCTCCTGCAGATATTTTTGCAAATTTTCTTTGAATTCTTTTGAATACAGGTTCGGTATGTGCTGTCCACACGTGCATATGATGCACCATCCAATCCCTACCGTCTGATCACCAGCGTGCTTGATCCAATGTGTAACTGTTTACGGTGATTTCCGGTAAACAACCGCTAGTCTTCCAAACTATAATAAATATGATTTGGTTACTTGCAGGATCGACTAGATTGATCCTAGGACACATAGTCAAGAAGATTGTTATCAATGTTTGTTCGAACCATATTCATTATTTGTCTTCTTCAATAAGCGTTGTTCGATTAACAGAACAAATAGTCTTGACAATCACTTTGTTACATATAAATGTGACTTCAACGAAGTGACATGACATAAAAAATTAAAAGGACAATTGAAACGTAAAGAATCTTAAACTGCAGAAATATAAAAGACTTTGAAAGTAAATAGCATGAAAGAAATTCGAAAGTAAATGACGTTAAAGTAAAGATGCAGAAACGTAAATGGCAAGAAGTAAACGAAATGCAGTAATTCTGAAAGATAAAAACAAAAAGATAATACACATGTATTAAAATGGTGGTGTCATACGTACATTTTCTCAGCGAACTCTTTCTCTTAACGCTTGATACTTGAGTAAATATGTGAGTGATTTGTACAAAATGAACACACAGAATCCTAACACTAAGATTCCTATTTATACTAGTTTCGACCTTAACGGTCCTATACTAATCTGCTGCCACGTTTCTCATCAGAACTTCCAGCGAAGCCATCTGTTGTTGAACGGTTACGAAACCGTCTTCGAATTTCAAATCTTCCCGCCTGAGTCCATCTTCGACGCGTGGCAGTGTATTAAACAAACACTACTAAAAAACACGCTAAGTAGTAATACTTGAATACATATTCTATGAATTTTGTCTAAGTCCCGAAGACATATGCTTTCATTAATCTTTCAGCGTTCACTTATCTTCATCGAACTTAGAAGTCTTTATTTTTCGAAGCATGACCATCAGTAGCCATTCTTTTACTTTTTAAGGGGTGGCCATCAGTAACCATCTTTCCTTCGATTCTCAACTCCTTCGAAGGATAAACAACATAAAACGAAATCTTCAGCTAACAAATTGCCCCCAATAAATGCCTGTTTCGAGAATCAACAGAAATAGGCGTTTCTTGTCATTATAAGATTTCGTTTTTATGATCCTTGAAAGTTCCAAGACTGCTGACTAGCGTCATAATCACTGATAACACTGTTTCCGAAACGTCTTGTCATTTTCAAAGATGTCTTCTCATAACTTACATTCCCACGTTTTAACCTTACTTCCTGATCATTACTCCTACATACTAGGAGTGAAGCTAACTCATTCGACCGCCGTTGGATTAAATCACCAGCCGCCACGTGTCTCTCGGGCTTTACCCAAAAGATTTAAAAAGGTTTCCGTTAA